>NW_015387081.1:288895-326545 GCF_001527695.2 Protobothrops mucrosquamatus
AAATAAAATAAATAAATAAATAAATAAATGTGGATAACACATTTCCTCAGACAATCTGGTCCCATCCCATATAGGGCTATAAAGGTTTAAAAAAAACTGGCACCCCAATGCAGCCTGCACAATAAAGGTGTTACACATGCCATCGTTGGGGCACACAAAATTGCTTGCATGGCTGCATTCTACACCAGCTGAAACGTATGCTCACGTATAATTTTATTAATATTATCTCATTAAACTTGTTCTCCTTGAATTTACCCAATGTTTATAAAAACCTTTGAAGCTAGTAACCATTTCCACATCTTGTAGTAATGAATCCCACAAATTAACTATGCTCTGTTGGCTTTCAGTAAGAGATACATTAATAGTGTACTCTGAGTTAATTCACAAAACACTTTAGTACAAATATGGTCAAGACAAAGTAGTCAGTCAAGATCTGCAGTAGTTAAAAATGATATGGTCTGAAACGCACAGTAAGTTAAATATTCTTGATCTCAGGTTCCACAGAAGTGTATCAGATACTTCTCAATCCTAATTAACAAGACTGACACTTCAAGGCAACATATGTTTATAGGCAATATTTGTTATGTTACAGATTCTGTCTACAAATATCCTTCTATTTTCTGGCTGTCAACATAAAATTGACATATTTATGAGCTATGCAATTTGGCATGTAATTCAAGGGCAGAATTTGTGGAAGTCTATCTTATATTAGCCAAAATAATCCTTTCAGAGGTATAATCAGCATTCTAATGAGGTCAAGAATCATTATGTCAACCAAGCTAGAAACTTTTCCATGCCTTATATAACCATAGGTTAGGGCTAAAATATTAGTACTCTATCTAGGGATGTACCACATTTCTCTCTGTGCTTAATTACAGCAGACAATTATGTAAAAACATATTTAAGATGAGATGTTCTCACCACTATCTGAATTTTGCATTTTCTCTTGTGAAGCATTGGGGGTTTATTCTAATGAATATGGATATTTTAGTTTATCAAACTGCCAGATTTGTCTAGGCTATTAATAAGAGTGAAGTTTTATTATTACATAATAATTTGAAGGGACCAGAAAGTCAAAATAAGGAAAATATTCCTCATATACATTTTAAGTTACTAAGTAGATTGAGACAATATAACATGGTCTCACCAAAAGGGTAGAGATGACCCAAAACAAAAGGATAACTTGGGCCAAAGTTGACACTAAGGCAATATCAGACTACCTTAAAGCAGAGAATGCTACCAACTGGGCCATAACAATCCAGTCATCTACTAACGACTGGCTGTCGGCCTTTAACGCATTCTCTAATCTCTGTAACTCCCTGAAGAAACACCTAACAACTAAACCTGCTACAAAAAGAGCCTGAGTGGATAGACCCCATTGGTTTTATCCTAAATGCCAGTGCCTGAAAAAGAAATTGAAGGCAGTCATGAGGCTCGCTCAGAGGAATCCTGCTGCTCATACACAAGCTGAGATGTGGCACACAAGAAGGGAGTATAAAAAAAATATAAAATTAAAGAAAAAAAGTTTTGCCATCTCAGTCTGGTCAGAACTCGAGTTGGTTGCCAAAAGTCATAACTCAGTAATATTCTGGCACTCTGTAGCAGGAATCCTAAAGGAACGGAGATTTGCATTTGATATACCAATCCCAGCTGAGGACTGGGAGAATTATTATCAATGTCAGATTGCTTCTACGGAACCTGTAGAAAAACCGTCTTAAAGCAGTGACTTCGTAAATACTAGAATTCCACCCCTTTGGCCTCCAGTCTTGGTAAAAGAGATACAATTCATCATTAAAAGCCTAAAGAATAATAAAGCCCCAGGTGAAGATTTTTTGCCAGCAGAACTATTTAAGAAATTCTCCGACTGGTGGGGTCCAGTACTGGCAGGTCTTTTTACACATATAAATAACACCTGCCATATACCAGATGGGTGGAAGATGGTAATAGTTGGTCCCATATATAAAAAAGGGAATAAAAAGGATCCTAGTAATTATAGGCCCATTAGTCTTATTGACCTTGTAGCAAAAATTTGTGCTAGGTTCTTTCTGAATAGAATTGAAATCTGGGTAGAAGAAAATCATATCCTCGCAGAAGAACAAGCAGGTTTTAGACAAAACCGATCTACCATTGATAACTGCTTTGTACTGAACCATCTAATTGCCAAATATGCCTATAAGAGGAGATTCCCCGTTTGCTGCTTTTATAGATCTTACAGCAGCATTTGATACTGTAAACAGAGAAGTACTATGGAGTAAATTGACAGCTCTTAAAATAGAACCTAGATTGCTAGCTTTGATTAAAGCCCTTTATACTAGTACCTGTTTGAAGGTGCGGTATGGGGTTAATGGAGCCCTGACTAACAGGATTCACACAAACAAAGGGATAAGACAAGGGTGTATCCTGGCCCCATTATTATTTAATCTATACATTAATGACCTGCCAGGTTTAATGAAGGATCCCATGGTACATATGCCGATGATCCTAAATACATACTGTAATAGCTTGCTCTATGCCGATCATATGATCCTATTATCGTATTCGCAAGTAGGATTGCATAGGCTATTAAGACAGTTTAACTCCTATTGCCAGGACAACTCCCTAACCATCAGTAAAACTAAATCAAAAATCATGGTGTTTGGAAAACATCATGAGAAACATAGATGGCAATTAGATGGTGAACCAACTGAACAGGTTAACACCTTTGTATACTTAGGCATAACATTTTCCAAGAATGGATCTTGGGCTTGCCATCATCAACAGAGCACACTTAGAGCAAAGGCTCATTTGACTCTACTGATTAAATTAAAGAATCATAGTTACCCAGGGTCCCTTGTTCCGTTAATCAGAATATATAAAGCTAAGGTTACTCCTATGCTTTTGTATGGAGCAAACGTTTGGGGTATATACCCAATTACAACATTAGAACAAACACAGTCCCAGCACCTGAGATGTATTTTAGGCATAGATCCAAGAACATCTGCTGCAGCAGTTAGAGCTGAACTTGGAATTCATACAATTCATTCTCTATCCTAAAATTAGAACATACATTACTTGCATAAAATTAATGAAATGGAGAATGATAGACTCCCCCAAGTTATGCCTACTAGACCAGATAAAATTACAATCACAAACCTCCTGGTTCACTAAATTGACAAATTTGTTAAGAAGCTGTGGCTTTCCTGTCTCTTGCATAACAGGGGAACGATCTAAAAAAAAAAAAAAGCTGCCCAAAGAATTAAAGATATTGAAGCACAAAATGACATAGTCATCCTTAGTAAGGTGGGTAACTTGAAATGGATGAGCAAATACAAATGCACTTTTCAAGCTGACAGATATTTGAAGTTACAACTGCCAAAACATCTTAGGGAAATATTCACGTGAGCGAGATTTGAACAGCTTGACACAATGGTCAGATATGGGAGATTCCACTCTATACCCTATAATGAACGTCTCTGCATCTGCGGAGCGGCAGAAGTTGAGGACCTGGCTCACATCCTATTTCACTGCTGCCTATATAAGATGGTAAGAGACGGGTACCTTGGCCTCTACACTAAATGAATGACTCATTGGGATCCCCATATCAAAATAACTTACCTTATGTGAGGACAGAATTTGAAAATTACATTTAACACAGCACAGTACCTGAGCAAAATGGTTCGGTTGAGATTGGCATATATGAGACTGATTGGGGTAGATTGTAGGGGTGATAGTGAAATATAATTTTATCATATTTTATCTATATACATCTTAAATTGCCGTATTTGGTTCTAATTTCATTTTAAAAATGTATTTTATCCCAATTTCATTTTAAATTGTATTTTATTTCTATTTTATCCTAAATTATATTTTAACTAATTCCATTCTAAATTGTTTTACTGCATTTTTAGTATAATGTGTGTTTGGAACTCTGCACCCATGGGCTAATCAATAAAGATTATTATTATTAATTTAAGTGTTCTTCTTTAATTGTAATTTTTAGTTCCTTCTAGTTCATTTAAGTGTCCAGCCTTCAAAGTCTTGTGATATCTTTTTTTTAAAAAAGAGAGAATTCAAAACAAAAGCATTTTTTCATGGGATGGATTTTTATAATTATTTCCAAAATGTTATTTCAAATTCATCTGACCTTAGTCTGTTTTTATTCCAAAATCAAATTGTAATCATCCTTTTTCTGTTCATCCCAAAATAATGTGTTTTCTAAATCCATAAACTTGTATTTAAAACTTTTTTTTGCTAGGGATCAAGAAAAATCACACAGTGGTATAAAACATATTGATCCAAAGGTTCATAATATCTGCAAAGCAGTTAGCAAACAATTTTGAAATTAAAGTATGTGATCCTCAGTGTCCATTTGAAGATATGGGCACAGACACTTTATGAGCCAAAAGATGGCTATTTCTTCATCTCCTGGAGCTCTAAAGCCACTGGAGACTGCTGTCTTGTGGTGTCCTCATGAGAAACAACATGGAGCATTTCAGGCTAAGCTCGAGACCTCTCCTTGTTCAAAGACAAATTAACAATTAGTCTACTTGCCAGCTCATCATTTCAGTTCACTATTTCTTCCTCAGAAATTCTACTAAGGTAGTTATTCAGTGCAGATAATTTTTTGTTATTACATTAAATTTTAAATTAAAAATGACATATTTGAATTGCCATTCATGGATCAGCAAATTCAAGCTTATGAATTTAAGGAGTAAAGCATTCATAGCTAAATAGATTACTATTTAGTTGCATATAAAATGGTGAAAAATATATTGAACAAGTCAATCTTATGTTGAGAGTATCATTGATTCAAAACAGCTGTAAGACTATATATCTTAATTTGCTGCTACCATTTTATTGCAAAGAGGCAATATCCAAGATTTAAATGAGATACAACAGACCTATAATGAAAGTATATTTTTGTTATAGGTTGCAATTATTGATGTAAAACAATATCACATATTCTTTGGAATTGGCACAAAATGCAATGCTTTTTAAATCTTGCTGATCAGTTTTCTAAAATTGTATGCCTTTTTTCCATAACATTTAACATTATCTTACAGGAAAAGGGATACTTTATTTAGGCTGTAACCTTTAAAAGAACATGCTTTCTCCTTTGTTACTGCTTTCAAATTAAAAAATCTTTTCATTATGTATTATCATACTAAAAAGCAGAGACATCACCCTGCCAACAAAAGTACATGTAGTCAAGGCCATGGTTTTCCCAGTTGCAATGTATGGCTGTGAAAGTTGGACCATAAGAAAGGCTGAGCACAAAAGAATTGAAGGCTTTGAACTATGGTGCTGGAGAAGACTCCTGTGAGTCCCCTGGACTGCACGGCGATCAAACTGGTCAGTCCTAGAGGAGATCAACCCTGACTGCTCTTTAGAAGGCCAGATCCTGAAGTTGAAACTCAAATACTTTGGCCACCTAATGAGAAGGAAGGACTCACTGGAGAAGAGCCTAATGCTGGGAAAGATTGAGGGCAATAGAAGAAGGGGACGACAGAGAATGAGGTGGCTGGATGGAATCACTGAAGCAGTAGGCATGAGCTTAAATGGACTCCAGAAGATGGTAGAGGACAGGAAGACCTGGAGGAACGTTGTCCATGGGGTCACAATGGGTCAGACACAGCTTCGCAACTAACAATAACAATAACTACAATACATTGATACATAATATTGGGCACTTAAAATAAGGAGCACATCTTAGATCATATTGGAAACACATCAGAGATACAGCCTCTTCAATCTCAGTCTAAGATTGTCTGCATATATTTTTTTGCCCACATAAATAGAAGTAACACTAGAACAGAGGTCTTTCAGTAATCATGCCATATAATTCTGCTTAACATATAACACAGTGTGTATGTGTTTGTGTGGGTGTGTGCTTATACTTTTATATGCATATTATATTGTATTGTATTATGGGCTGTTGATTTGATCTCTGAGCATGGTGATTTGGCTGCAAACGTTTTGTCTCCATTTGGGGGGAACATCTTCAGTGAGCTTTGAGTTGTCAGAGCACTTTAAATTCCTTTTTGTGTGATATGAATTGGTGTGGGTGTTATTTGTCCAAATGTTTCTGAGTCATGATCTGATTTGGGACTGTTTGACTGGCTGGCGTTGTTGCTGGTCTTTGGTGTTTAAGTCTCTTGTGTGTGATGCAAATGATGTTTGCTCGTTTGGTTGCTAATAATGAGGATGAATAATAATAACAATAACAACAACAACAATAACAACAACAACAACAACAACAACAACAACAATAATAATAATAATAATAATAATAATAATAATAATAATAATAATAATAATAATAATAATAATAATGTTGGAAGGGACCTTGGAGGTCATCTAGTCCAACTCCATGCTCAGGGAGGAAACCCTATACCATTTCAGACAAATGGCTGTCCAGTCTCTTCTTAAAAACTTCCAGTGTTGGAGCATTCACCGCTTCTGGAGGCAGGTTGTTCCACTGATTAATTGTTCTAACTGTCAGAAAATTTCTCCTTAGTTCTAGATTGCTTCTCTCTTTGGTTAGTTTCCATCTGTTGCTTCTTGTCCTGCCTTCAGGTGCTATGGAGAATAGTTTGATTCCCTCTTCTTTGTGGCAGCCCCTGAGATATTGGAACACTGCTATCATGTCACCCCTCATCCTTCTCTTCATTAAACTAGACATACCCAATTCCAGCAATCGTTCCTTATATGTTTTAGCCTCCAATCCCCTAATCATCTTTGTTGCTCTTATAGTAATAATAGTAAAGTAAAGTTGGAAGGGACCTTGAAGGTCATCTAGTCCAACCCCCTGCTCAGGCAGGAAACCCTATACCATTTCGGACAAATGGCTGTCCAGTCTCTTCTTAAAAACTTCCAGTGTTGGAGCATTCACCACTTCTGGAGGCAGGTTGTTCCACTTTCTAGAGTCTCAACATCTTTTTTACATCGTGGTGACCAAAACTGGATGCAGTATTCCAGTATTCCACCAAGGCCTTGTAAAGTGGTATTAATACTTTACTTGATCTTGATTCTATTCCTCTGTTAATACAGCCTAGCACTGTGTTGGCTTTTTGGGCAGCTGCAGCACATTGCTGACTCATATTAAGTGATTGTCTACTAGGACAGGGCTTTTCAACCTTTTCACCCATTGTACCACTTTTAGGATATGGCAGTATCCGAGTACCACCAGTCGCCTAGGACTCCAAGATCCCTCTCACATTTGCTACTATTGAGGTGTATCAATAGTAATCAAGGAGAATCAAGGAGAGAAGCAACCTAGAACTACAGATAAATTTCCTAACAGTTAAAACAATTAATCAGTGGAACAACTTGCCTTCAGAAGTTGTGAATGCTCCGACATTGAAAAAATTTTAAGAAGAGATTGGAAAACCCTTTTGTCTGAAATGGTATAGGATTTCCTGCCTGAGCAGGGGGTTGGACTAGAAGACCTCCATGGTCCCTTCCAACTCTGTTATTCTGTATTCTAAATTGTATAGTATTACATCACATTATATTATACTGCATTGCATTTAGAAAGAAATATAGAGAAGTGGATAGCAAATGTACATAAAAAAGAACAAGGGTGGTAGATCAAGACATCAGTTAGCTATGAAAAGCCATGAGTGCACCAAATAGGGAATCAAAAGTATTGTTTATATTAATTTTTACCTATTATTCAAGCTCTGATTCCTAATATATTTATCCTGCTACAGTTATTACTTGGTTTATTAACAGAAAAACATGTTACCTTCACCAATGAAAGCAATGTTTCAGTTTTACTACTGTAGAAGTTCAATAGAAAAAGGAAAAATGGGACAACAGATGCATAAATTGTCATCTCCTGGTTGTTTCTCAGATATAAGACAGTGTTTATGACAAATAATGTGACTGCAACTGGATGCTAATCTTTCATTTCTATAATTTTGTATAGAAAGATTAGAAATTACTTATCATCAATCTTTTCTCCATTCTGTAGAAAGTTTTAGTAAATTCAATGTATCTGGCATCTGAACAGACTTTTATAGGATTGTATAGTTCCTGTGAAATCATATATATTCAGAATAAACCTTCTTTATTTCAAATGGCTGTATTTATTGTACATGGAAATATAATCAACAATGAAAATACCTTCT
Source organism: Protobothrops mucrosquamatus (assembly GCF_001527695.2). Taxonomy (NCBI): domain Eukaryota; kingdom Metazoa; phylum Chordata; class Lepidosauria; order Squamata; family Viperidae; genus Protobothrops; species Protobothrops mucrosquamatus. Next base: position 297,007 of record NW_015387081.1, read on the forward strand.
ATGTCTAACTCTAATGGCTGAGAGACACCCTTCAAATCTGCACCAATTTGTAAATCTCATAAATAAAAAAATATTCTCTTGGAAGTTTCTGGCTTGATCTTTCCCAAGAGAAAAGTTAAATCTACCTGTAATTTACCAGAGATCAGTAGATGATTGCAAGGAGAAATATGCATATTATGGAGACCAATTACATTTTCTTTTTGCATTTTTAGCATATACATTTTGCATTCCAAAATCTACTGTGAGGAATCCCTGCTAATATTGGAAACATTTGTGTGTGACAATCATATCAAGCTGTGGAATGTGCACAGATAAAATGTACCATAAGAAATGTATATACAGGTTAGGAAGTCACAGTACAGACAGAACATGTAAAACAGACTTGTTTCAGGTTGACAAAGGAGAGTGACAATGCTGTATCCTTTCCCCTTATTTATTCAACACATAGACAAAACTAATAACAACTAGAATTGACAATAAAGATATAAAACTGGTGTATAGCTTTTAGGATCAACTATCAACAGTGTAGAAACAAGAAGTCAAGAAATACTCTTCTAATACTTTATAGAGCAGCCATGAAATATGTGGAAAAGATACTCAGATGCCAAGATGTGTCTATACTGCAAAGATTAGAATCATTCAAGACATGGTATTCCTTGTGACATTCTATAGTATTGCCTCAAGGCTCAAACTATTTTATTTCAGACAAATTATGCAAAAGCTTAGCTCTTTGTAGAAGGCTGTAATACTTTGAATGGTAGAAAGAAAGAAAAAGAACAGTCAGTAGAATGCTGGATGAACTCGGAATGGCTATGAGTGTACCATTGGAAGACTGAAAGACCAGGTTAGGGATACATCTTCATGGAGAAAATATATCTAGGTAGTTACTAGGGATCCAAAACCACTTAATGGCACATAACCAATCAACATTGGAAGCAAGAGGTAACAAACTCCTATTTCCTGTGTGTTTTAAAAACATCACGATGCCCTATAAGCAGGTGGCATATAAGCCATCTGCATGCCTCTTGTTTTGCAACCCCTAACATCTTCCCCCATATCCTGCCACTATTATTTAACAACAAACTGCTCAGTCAGTTGTTCCTTTTAAAAATTACTAGGAAGTAAAACAAGGCATATTTTAAAAAAAAACCTATGAAAAAGTCTGTTCAGTTTTTTTTTTAAAAAAAACCACCTCTTATTCCCTTATTAGAATTCAAACAGCTTGATGTGCCTTATAGTAATATTACCACCCCAATCAGGATGGCTTCTGCAGCATTCAGGGGCTAAGAAAGAATTTAAAATACCCTTCCTCCCATTACCAAAATATTTTCTATCTCTTTATAATGGTTTGTCTAAAATGTTTGGAAACTCTGGAGATAATTTTTATCTTCTGGGTTTTCTCAGCTATATTTTTTTTCCTATTTGATTCCTTAGGGGTGGAAATGATTTTGGAAATATCAGGGTTTTTAAGTGTGGTTAAATAGGTTATCAGACATCCGGGGAAAAAAGAACATGTCTGCCTTTTTGTCATCATATCCTCTGTCTGGCAGGCATAGCTTTAAAATCAAATATTGTCTGACTTTTTGAATATATTGTGATTTTTTTTTAGTAGTCACTCAAACTTATTTTCATCTTGTAAATTGTCTGGGGTTTTTTCTTACCCTTGTCCATAGACAGACTCGACAGTCTAGATTTATGTTATTCCCTGACTCTAGCAATTGATTTCAGGCAAGCCCTTCAAATCTATGAAAAATGCTATGATTTAAAACTAGTTTTTATGAGGCTAGAAAAAGTAATTTCATATACATAATGGCCTAGATACTGGTTTTGCTTTTGCAGTTTTTTGGTGTAATTTTTGTTACACATGCCAAGCAATTAAGCAGTCTGTGTGTTGTTCTTTTCCTTCCATTTATCTTTCTCTCCAATTGTTTGTGTCCTCCTCTGTCTTTTCAGATATCAGGTACCCTATTCTTGCAAGATCCATTTCATACATAATCTTTAAACTGTTTTTCCTTTGTTAATTTTCATAGCCAATGTATGGAATGTTGGCCCATAAAATTAGCATGAGTTACTTTGTCACCTTATTGAAAAGAGAGTTAAGACTTATTTTTACAAACGTACAACAAATATCCATAAACATTAATTGCAGAATGTTATTACTATCTCCTGTACTGAAATAGATATTTAACTGGAACTTCTAATTTCAAATGTCTTTCCAAAACAGTTTACATTCTGCGTTGATATTCCTTACACATTCTTTTTATCAGGAATATATTCTCTCAGCCTAGCGCCAATGAGTACTATTTACATTTTATTTATCAACTTTTCAAACAGGAAACTGGAAATGAAAAGCTATTCCATTAACAATCTAATATGAATCTCTGATTTTGCACTTTGATATTAAGAAATAAAAATATCAAATAATATTTAAAAATTAAAATTGAAATCATTGTACACAGCAGTGTTTATAAATATGCTTTAATCATGTGCTATATACATATGCACAAGAACATTCACGAATATATCATTTCATATTCTTGAAACAGCATCTTCTCAAAAATTCTCCTGTGAGTTTCAGGACTTATTGAACATAAGTCATCCTATCCTATTTAATATATTTTCCTTTCTTCTTGACTGTATATGCTGCAATAATATTAAGGAGCATCAAAAACCGAGAGATGCAAGGCTACTTTGTTAGCCCAGCTAAAAGACTGTCATCATCAGCTTCCATTCAACACCACTACACCAACTCCAAATGTTTCTGCTGCATAAGGTTCCTTTATTTGTTACAAAGTACTTCATTAAATAGTTTGCACAAGTCTATCACCAATTATTTTTAAAAGTTAATAATTCATTGACTATTATGATAATAATAGAACATGCCAAAAGTGCTTTAAATCCTCTATATATAGAACATTTAATTATGTAAAATAATGTAAAATCTAATTTTACAATACTATTTCCTTTCATGAAATATGCATCTTCTTCCTTGAATTAAAAACAGAAAAGCATCTCAAACTGTTTCATTGTAAGGTTATCACAATTATTTTTTTTAAAGTTAAATAATACATGCTAATAATTAAACATGTAAAGATGCTTTCAACCAGTTATATACAAAATATTCAGTCATGTATAATATAATTTATATTATAATTTTACAATACTTGCTATTTTCTTTCATGAAGTAGGAATTAATTTTTCTTTAAATTAAAAATAGAAAAGTATTTTTTGATCAGTCCTGCAATAAAACCCAAACATTTTGGGTTTTATTCCTGTTCCTGTTCCTGTTATCTGACTTCTTTATTCCTGTTCCTGTTCCTGTTATCTGACTTCTAATACTAGTGAAGTCAACAATCCTATTGCTTCATATTTTTGCTTTTTAGCCCTATCCTTATTTTTGCTATGATAGTCCATAAGTATAGCAGCAGAATCAGGATAACAACAACTTTAAAAGATGAAAATGGACAAATGTTATGACATTAAAACTCTTGTTTTGCAACCTTTAACTCCTTCTCCCATATCCTGCCACTATTATTTAGCATTAAATGCTTTAGTCAGTTCTGCAGTTTAGAATCATTTGCAAAATTTACCCATACTTTAAAAAATTATGTAGGTGTAGTGCTAAAGATAGTTGGGCCATGCAGAAATTTTACGCATGTGCACCCACAGGTATGTAAGTATATTATATGCATATACTGTAACTCACGCATTTACACAGATGTATGTGATGCATGCACAGCACTTTTTGCCCTTTTCTAAAGCACAACTCTTTTTCGGGGATTGCCAGACAGCTTCAGAGAGTAAAATTAAAAGATGTAGTAAACATTTAATAGAGTACTTTTGCAATTTCATGCAGATAGACCAGATTTCAATGCAATGTAATTTTGGAGATAATTTTGTGAAAAAGCAGTGCTGAACAGATGAAGGCCAGCTTCTACTGCTGCTTCTCCCTGCCCTATCTTCTCCTTTTCTGCCTTTATTACATTCAATATATAATATGCTGTTTGTCCTTTGTCCTGATATTACCATCTTGAATGCATCTTCACTTTGCAATAACCAGACATGTTGAGAAAGAGAGTACTGAGCTGATGATGTGAATATAGAGAGTAAATATGTTTTGTAATGCAGGCCAAAAATAACAAAGAGAAATAACAAAGAAACGTCTTTATATATTAAATAAATAAACTTGAAAAATGACTGTCATTTTTATTTCAGTATTTGTATTGTATCGTTTTTAACCCTACTCTTTAAAAGAAATATAGGAATGGTTGATGTTTAAGGTTGTAAAAGCATTTATCTATAAAATTTTGGATTTTTCTTATAGAATAGCATGAATGCTAACATGAAGTATGTTGTCATTAGTTTTTCATCTATGAAAAAACACCCTCCTCCAAAAATCCTGAAAACTGTACAGTGCTGAATATTGTGTGTAGAGCATGATAAAAGGGGTTTTTAGAATTTGTTTATATCAAAGGAATATGAATTTTAAAAACATGCATCAGGGAAAGTATATGAAATATTCATGAATAATTTATACAGATTACGGCCCAATGTGTACAAAGCCTCTGGTCATTTCAAGATATTGTGAGCATAAAGGTTTATAGTTTTTCTACATGTAAAAATAATATTTCTACATGTAAAAATAATATTTCATCCACAGATGAAATATTATTTTTTCTAATGCATATAATAAAGCATTATAAGAAATATGTTGATTCATAGACCTGATTACTGCTGACAGGTGAATGAAACACTTGCTCTCTTCACCTGTCTTCATTTGAATTGCTTTCAGCCACAGAATACAAGTATGAATGCCTTCAAAGTGTAGCAGGTAAAGCATTATTCTATCTTGCCTTATCCTTAGACTTTTCCTGGCACATATGAACATTTATTCCTCCTTTGCTCCTCAAAATGGTACACTCTAACATATGCATTAGCACTTGATTGTTTCAATTATCTGACTCTGAACATGACACTCTGCAAGTTATATTTACAGATTTTGAGAAAATAATATATACTTTTAACAGATTTTTTTTAAAAAAATGATCTTCCATCTTAACAAAATTCATTTTGCTTTTTCTGCTTAGCTCTTTCTGAGTCTTGATTTGTCTCAGTGGCGCCCTTTTAGAGAGTACTCACAATATGAGAAATTATCCAGAAGATACTGTCATACAAAAATCAGCTAATGATATTGGTTGGGTCATTTAAGATTAAAAAATTACCTGCAGAGCAATCAAATCCTATCTGGCAAAAAAAAGCTGATTCCAGAATGATTTGAGCAAGCTCTAATATCTCTAGCACAAGCAATGAACGGCCATCACTACATGTGTTAAACAGGTGATCCTGTCTTATAAATAGTGATTCTAAGTAACAAACAGGGTTTTGGATTGCATGCTCTTAGTGTGATCAAATCATATTCAAATGTATGTGAGGGTGAAGGTTCTTTTTCTGAGCTTGTGGGTTGGTTTGCAAACATTTTGTTATCAGGCTAGGTAGCATCTTCAGCAGAGTTTAGGGGATGTCAGTGTCAAATATATGTATCATTAGGACTCATCCAAGAGTTTCTTTGCAATATGCATTTGCTGATCAAATGGTAAACCATCACCTACAAAAACTACTTCATTTCACCTTGTTTAAGTTTTGGAACCAAAATGGAAGGACATCTTCTTCAGCAAGACAACCCCTTATAAACTCTCTTCTCCTTGCTAAGTACACAGACCATTTAAAGATAACTGTAACTGTGTATCATGCATACTACTCAATTAGTACCTTTTACCCATTGAATACTGCACTATCAAGAAGGGTTCCTTTCCCTGGCTTGATACAATACCCTTGTTACAATATCAGTATTTAGATTATTCAGAGGTTTGAAAGATTCCCTGCTTCATTTCTGTTCTAAAGTTAAACATGTCCTATTTGTATTAATGCATATTTTATATTTGCATTTTTATAGGCAGACTGCTAGTAGAGAATGTTTCAAAACACACATATAATCATGTGTTTAGAGAAATAGAGAGGGAGATATACACAATATTCATATAAAATTCTTGCAGCTGTGAGAGAAAAGGAAGTTCCAGAAATCGGGTTTATTTTCTTTCCATTGAGTTAACCTTCATCAAGACCTTCAGAGACTATTCTCATGGAGTTAAAAACAAAACGTTATTACCCATGCCAAATAGACTAAAGGATATGAGTACGTGCGTGTGTGTTTTAATACCACGCTAATGATTTTCACCTCAGTGAATTTTAATTAAGCAAAAATAACTACCTAGCTTGATAGCTCTTCATACTGATGTGTGACTATGTGAACTCTACTAGTGAATATATGGAGACAGAAATTCGGACACTACAAAGGCAGGAAGAAGCTTTGGGAGGAAAAAACATAAGTTATTCACATTCCTTCAGTTAAAATACCATTAAATATTAATAGCTCCAGTGAGGAATGTTTAAGCAATCATTTCAAGTTCTTGGTTGTGGAAGAGTAGGTATGTGAGAAAAAGGAGGGATGACTCAGTCATTTGAGACTCTGAAGCCCAGTTATAGTCTGCAATTAATCTGAAAGAGGAGAGGTTTTTTTTTTAATATTTCATACTATAATGCATTACATATTGTAAAAATTATAATGTGATATATCTGACTAAGTCTTTGAGAATTTTTATTCAGCTTTGTATTAACAACCTTTTACCTATTTCCACAAAATGACAAGCATGTTAAGTCCTTGGTTGTTGTTTTTTTATGGAATTGCATAGAATTATACTTAGCCTCAACAATTAATAGAATCTTCAGCTAGCTTGCCCATGGCTGAGAATTTGAACTGTGCAGTATCCTTGGGTTTGAGTACAAAATACACAAATAAACATGCATTTGCAGATAGATGACTGATGCCAAATTATGAAGCATTACTCAAAACACAAGCTACTGCTTTATACTTGCAACACAATAACAAAACAATATTTAACATCCAGTTTGGATTAAAATGCATGTTTCATCATGGGAGTCTTTGTATTTTGTCACTTTTGCAGAGCTCCATGACAGGATATTTGTTTTTTGTTTTTTTTGCTATTAACATTATACAGCAAAATGAACTGAAATTATGTCTAAGGTTACATCCTGATATTTTTGGAAGGAACAGCTGCACTATAATCATCTTAAGTGCATAGAAAATGATAAAATCAATTACCATTGGTGACATACAGCATTATTCAAATACTCTTTTATTATTCAAAAGCTACTTTTACATAGAAATTCAATGTATACTTCATAATTCATTGTTCTGTAAAATATGAGCATTATCTAAACAATAATTAATTGAATTAATTAATTAATTAATTAATTAATGGAACTACGTATACATGGAGGAAAGCATGCAGTGGGATACCCTAAGGTTCTGTCTTAGGTCCAGTACTCTTCAACATCTTCATAAAGTTTTAGATGAGGGGATAAATTTGCAGATGACACCAAGCTGGGTGGAACAGCTAATACTTTAGAAAATGGACTCAAGATTCAGTAGGATATTGACAGACTTGGTCCTTTCCAAAATAATGCAGCTCAGGCATGAGAAAATTAAGGTCTTACACTTAGACAAGAAAAACCAAATGCTTATTGTAATTGTGTCTTGAACATTTGTTATCTGAAAACATTTACAGATTTTGCATAAGCTTTCACTTTATGTTATGAAAATGTGTATTTATTACCCTGAGTTAGCATTATCTTCAGTCAGCTAAGATGTTACTTCTAGCCTTTAGCAGCTAAACTGAGTGTGTGTCTGTGGGTGTACATCCCATTCATATATGCATATATATTTACATATATGTATTTTGGATTATAGAACATGTATATTGCTACTGTGGTTACAAGGCATCTTCTGTCATATTGCCATATAATAATACAGATAAATGTAAAATGCCAAATGTTATAATCAGTGTCCGCTAAAAAAATAATAAAATAAAATAAAAAATTAATATTGATTCATTGATTTTTATATAAATATATATTGTCATATTCCAAATAGACTTGTCATGTAGAGTATCACCAAACTAAATTAATATAACAAGAACATAAAACTGATAAATTTCATGAACAACTAATTTGGTGGGCATTATCTGTGCACTACTTCATATGTATTACAGTATATAATTATAAATTAAAAGCTCTGTGAAAGAGAATATAGAAGGAATAGACAGACACAGACACTTGAAAGACATCAGATTTTGATATATTTCCTCCATACTTTCAAAGCATAGGGCCACTCTGCACATGGGTTTTGTTCACATAGTATTTACTAGCCATGTTTATGGGTATGAGAATTTTCTCTTACACTTGTGTTTTTCCATTCCTGAATTCATCCATAGGGAGAGGGAGGAACCCTTACTATCCCCATTGATACCATGGATGAGAGGATCAGTTTCTATTTTAAGGACACAGTCTTGGACATAATTTCCTGGCTAGCATATTTCAGTGTGCTAATTGTACTTTTTAAAAAAAATATATTGGTGAAAGAAGTAAGCCATAGTCAGTCTGTAATTCTCTAAATATTTATCTAAAAGTTCTTTAACTTGGTGTTGCTTCTTAATAAATATGACTAAATTTATTGAACCATGCAATTTTAATTAAAGGAAATATATACAGAATTTTAAATAGTTTTACTTAAAAGAATAATTTCCTTCAATATTACAGTTGACTTTTATAAGACATTTTCAATAATTTGTATTAGCATAACATATTATTTCAAAATGCTGCAATTTCCTCCTGTTGGAAGTAGGAAGTCAATTTTTTATAAGCCAGAGTGTTTTTCAATTTTACAATGAATTACAATAATTCTATCAAAATTACAATAAATTATTGTAGGACAGTGCACAGTATTTATTTATCTATCAAATCTGAAACTGTTCATCCTTCTCATAGATGGACTCTGAATGGTATACAAATAAAATATAAAAAGATAAAAACACTATATAAAGATTAATATTTTAAAAGAGGCAAGGATAATTAAAAATCAATATTAAAAGTTAATTGAAAGGTTTTCAGGGCAGCTTCTCAACTGAGTGCCTCTCTAGGAGTCCCAAGTAAGGCTGGAGAGCCATGTTTTCATATCTTTCACAAAGACCAGGAGACTGGGAACCCACTTCAACTCGAGGTAGGGGAAATGTTCAACAGTTGGGGGAATGACAGAGAAGTCTGTCATTCTTTAACTAACAGGGTCCACAACATACCTTCCCTGGCTGACTGGGTTGGATGGACCAATGTAAGGGGATGAAAATGGTTCCATAGGTAGCTGGTCTTATGCCATGTGGACTTTAAATGTTTATGGAGATTCTCAATATAAATCCTTCCATTCTCCACCATCCAGTCAGAGCTAAAGAAGCTTCTTTATGAGAAACAAAATGTCTCCAAAGAAAAAAAAAGTACCTTTGGGACTTTAAAGATCATAACCAATACCTTAAATTGGACCAGAAGCAAACTGGCACCCAATGCACAACAAGCCTCTGTTGCACCGTTTTTTGGGTGGCCAAGATTGCCTATGCATCCACATTCTGTACCTGCTGAAGCTTTTGGATACTCTTCAAGGGCAGCCCTGTGTAAAACACATTTCAATATTCCAATTGAGAGATGAGAGGGCATATATTATTTATATTTCTAGACCACCCATCTCCTTCAAGGAGGGGATCTGGGCAGCTTTGATACAATGGTGACATAATTTTCTATATGTAAAATGGTTACTTAATCAATTATTATTTTTTACCATTACATAAGTATCTGTTACATTTTATTGTTATTTTATAAACAGTATGTCATGCGTGATATATAAAATCATGTGGTAAACAATTAAATTATAATAAACAATAAAAATCAGCTTTATGTTCACATCAGTAAATTGTGCAAAAGACTAAAACTAAAATATGAGCTAACAATTTCTTCAATAGTACTTAAACATAAAATTATACTGAAATGAAGTTTAGAAGGTCTGATGTCCCCAAAAATATAAAATACTGGCCAATCTCTTATAAGACAATATTTAACAAATTGAACTAATAATAGAGTTTCTATTTCTGCTTTGTCATTTTATATTGCTTATCTTATTTGGCTTACATAAGAGACAGTATAATGAACTTTTGGAAAAGACCATTTAGGAGACTAAGTCAAGCTCATTGTTTAGTACAGAATCTGTATTCTTCTGTAGAATATCTTCTTAGCATTTGAACAGTACTATTTCTTTCCTTTTTTAGTCTTTTATTTTCAAGACTGAACTTGGTATCTTAATTTGCTGTCATAGGCTTCTAATTTTCCCATCATACTTATTTCCGTTCTCTGAACCTGTTCCACCTTATCTGAATTTTCTTAAAATTTATTGTCCAAAACTATTCTTGAGGTAGAGTCCAATCAACAGTGAAAACAACAGAGCATAATCTGGATGCTATTTATTGATGCATCATAAAATCACTCTGCCTTTTTAAAGGAAGATTATAATCAACTACACATTTAGAATCTTTTTTATAAGTACTATCAAGCTTCACACCAGGACATGTTAACAAATCTTAGCTCTTCAGATACTTAACTCCTTGCTCAACAATTGACTTAACTTGTCCAAAGACTCTCACACAAGACTTGATTAGATTAGATTCTGTATTCTGCAGAGAAGAATGAAGCCTGATTTACACAAGAGATAATTTGCCATCTTCAGTTTAAAGAAGAGCTTTTTCTGCTTGTCCATTGTCTTGACAGCCTTGTGTGACAACTGACCTATGTTCCCATAATACTGCTTCTTAGATTGGGAGCTGCTGGATGCCACTTTACCGAATTTAGCCCTTACAAATATTTAAAATCATCAAATGGAACAATACTTGACTTACATTTGTCACTTGCTTTTTCAGCATTAGATTTCCTACCAGTATTTTAGGATACAAATGTGTGTGTGTGTGTGTGCACGCACGCGCGCGCACACACTTAAGAACCTTAGATTTGGCTCAGGAAACTGTGCTCTCCATTAAAAGAAATGGAATCATCAATCAGCACTGGACCTTTTGGCAAACCAAGCTGTAGCATTTCATACAAACTGCAGTTTCTGTATCATCTTCAAAGGCAGTTCTGCATAAAGCACATTATAAATGTTTACTCTTAAGTTTAGCTAGATTTACTGGTGTTCCTAGTGATGTAATTTATCAGTATATGACCCACCATAGCTTAGATTTCTTCTGGTTAAGAAATAAGTAAGTGATGAATCAGCGAGACGTGGGAAAAGCTTAACCTCTTATATAAAGATGTAGGAAAATTCTAGGTCATGTAACTCATCAACTGTGGTGGTGCAGAGGTTAAAATGCAGTATTGCAGACTAATTCTGCCAACTGCCAGCAGCTCGATTCTTCCCAGCTCAAGGTTGATTCAGCCTTCTATCCTTACGAAGTCAGTAAAAGGAGGACCCAGATTGTTGGGGACAATATACTGATCCTGTAAATCACTTAGCGAAGGCTATAAATCACTGTGAAAGAATAGAATATAAGTCTATTGCTATTGCTATCATGTTCCGAAGGCAACCCTTCATTAGTGTCATCTTCAGCATATTGATCCTTAGTCAGCTAAATACTTATAGTATAATATTTCCATCACCTCTATCCATATAACCCATATGGATAGAAATGGATTTTGAAAATATAATATATGCATGGTGTCTGTGTGAGAGAATAACCAAGAGATGTTGGGAGACTGGATTATAGTAATGTATGCATTGGTCTGGAAAGGGCTGTGCTGGGTGGGCTGACTGGCTCACTGACTTGCTGGCTGTTGGTTGGCTGGCTGGATGGAGAGGATCAAGACTTCAAAAAACTTGGCAGCCATTGTCCGATTATTTCTTCAATTTAGAAAGAAATTAAATGAAGTATGCCATCCTAAACAAAAATAATAGAAAATGTAGAGTTTTGAACCAAATGACCATGTCAATTTAAATAGTTAAGTATTTTTCCTCAGATGGCATAAAACACATAAAAGTAAAATATTCCTTGAGGCCTTCCAACTTTGGTAATAACATGCAAATGTTCATGTAGGTTTCTTGGAAAACATATAGAAGTCATTTCATTTATTTAGCAAATTTATATAGCTGAGCGTCTTACTAAATTTGATTTTGGTGAGCATACAACCCTCAACCATTAAACACAATATAACAACTCTTAAAACAATTCAACATAAGTAAGACACATAAGAAAATAATAGTTAAGCACAATACAACCCTGTCACAGGCTCCCTAGGAGATCCACAAGGTTGTTGGAACAGCTACATTTTAAGGGCTTTCCAGATGGCTAACAGGGATATCAATCAATCAGAATACAGCTGGAAGGGACCTTGGAGGTCTTCTAATCCAACCCCCTGCTCAAGCAGGAGATTTTATAACTTTTCAGATAGGTCCAGTCTTTTCTTAAAAAACCTCCAGTGACTAACCTTACTCGGGGGGGGGGGGAGAAGGAGGATATTATAGAGGTGAGGAGCCATAGTCAACAAAACATTTTTTCTGGACCAACAACATATCTCTCCTGTTGGACCCAATGGAATGGATATATATAATCAGGAAGTAGCAGTCTCTCAAGTAACCTTGTTGCTGGAAGCTGACTGGCAGCCAATGCAGTTAACCACTGCCTCTTCAAAATTATTAGTTATTTTTATCCTTCCTATCATTATCATTTTTTATAGGTAGTGGACACATAAAATACTCCTCCCTTTATCTATTTTCCCCTACTTTCTCCAATTGTAAGGTGAATTGGGCTGAGAGAGAGTGACAGGCCCAAAGTTACCCAGCTGGCTTTCATGCCTAAGGTGGAGTTAGAACTGTGAGTTTCCTGGCTTACAGCCTGGTGCCTTAACCACTAGACCAAATTGCCATATCCTAAAATTTGGTAAAGCTTCCAATATCATCAGCAGCAGCAACAACATACAACAACAAAAAGAGAGCAAGAAGATTATTTTCACAACACAGTGCAGGTTCTTTGAGCATTCAAGGATCAAAGATATAAGCAGCAAGAAATCCATTACCACACATAAAAGCTGGAGAGAAAGACATAAGATTTAAATCTTGGGATATTACATATTTTAGACTGGAGTGGCAGATTCTAATCTTCTTTGTTATTAAGGCAATAAAAGCATTGTCCTGACTGTTCTATTACTAGCTCCTGCAGCTTCATGTTTGGCACTCTATACACAGCTAAATTATCTCATTACTACTCAATTCCAAGTTCAGTCTCAGATCTTTAATAAGGATATAGGAATTACATTACAGATGAGTTTATCACAGAGACAAATAATCCACAGAAATTAAAAAAGAAATACTAGCAATTCTTAAAGTTTACTGAATATATAAATGCTTATTCAAGTATGTATGGTTGCTTGGTTATAAAATGCTATTGCTAGAGAATGTCACAAATATTAACATAAACTTTTATTTTAAATCTTTAATATATTGAAAGTGCAAAGAACCAGAAATGGCTTCAGTTTTATGCAGTTCATTTATACAATGGCAATCCCCCAAATGGACTGTTGTGGTAAATTCAAATTTTATGTAAATCTAAATTGTTTCAGGATACAAATAATTATTAGGAGTATCTTTTATCATTCCCAAAAGATAGAAAAGTGAATCTGTGATTACAAGCTAAAGAGATTATATTGTACAATTGTGTTTGAAACAGCTATTAGCATAGGAGAACTGATTGTCATTGTCAAAATGAGAAGTAAATTGAAATATAAGAACAAAAAATCCTAGGTATTTAAGGGCATTTGTATTCCATCCTCCTTAGCTAGTCTTTTGTTCCTTAGCTGAACCTCCCTTAAGACTGGAAGATCATTGCAGTGTCCTTTCATTCAAAACCAAGAATCTTGCAACTGAAGGAATTGCACTGATATCAACAGAGAGGAGCTGTTAATAAATCAAGCATTTCATTCATAGTATTTCACCTTGTGTTACTTTTTCTCTCCCCCAAGACAATTCATAAAAAATTCATGTCCTGTTTAACTGAGAGCAAATGACATGGACTTCAGCCCAGCTTACATACAAGATTTTCCATGCAGACCGATAAATGTCAGAAACGATGTTTTAACAAAAGGTTCATATTGTGTTTAAATAATTTTTCTGCTCTTTCCTTTGGGATGTTAGTCATACAAACAGGTGAAAAAACTGTAACTAATGGGAAATGGTTAGCATTACTTCATCAGAATTCTTCACATTTTAGTACTACCACAAAATGCCTTTTTTATGACTAAAAAGTGGTTTGCCAATGAAAACGTTAGTACAGGATTCAGATTTGTTCCTGCAATAATCACAGTAAGTTTTAAAGGAGAATCACAGTCATTTATAGAAGCACTGCAATGAGTAAAGTTCAACTCAGCTGTATATTCAGCTGATGGACAGATCTTATACTTGGTTACCCATCTGTAAAATGGAAAGTGGTTTGGCTTCACAGAGTACAAATATATGAGACAATAATGTATTCTGTATATTATGAAGGACACTGTAATGACAAGGCATAATTCTGAGTTCTGAGAAGACACAGCCATGTTTGCCAATGTCAGCAAACATAGTATAAAGGCCTATGTGATTTGTAGACGACATAACTTCTTTTTATGTTTTTAGGCAAGGAAAGATGGAAACCTAGGATGAAACCTACATTCATCCATGAAATTCACTATTTTCCTTGGCACTTCACTACATCTTATCTTAACCAAATGTTGTAAGGACAGAATTCGACTGAGAGATAAATATCCACTGAAGATTCAATTTATATCAAAATATAAACATGTACTCTGTGGCATCATAAACAAACTCTACCCTTATGTAAAGTAGTTGAATCTCAACTTAAAAGTATTTAGGTCACATATTTTGCATCCAAACCCTTGGTGTTTTGTTTTGTTTTGTTTTTTTCATTTCTTCTCCGTAATCCACTGTGGATGTTGTGATTATAGAAATTATATATATAGACTTAAACTGCTTTAAATTAAATAAATATGGGGGTTTCCAATGTAGAATGCTCACAAAACAATAAACATATTATGAAACATTTCAGAAATGCTGTTAAGTTGAAAGTGACTTTATCACTTTCTCTGTTCTTTATAAAGCAGAAAATTATCCAGTTTTATTGGTGTTATAACTTACAGTGAACTGCAAGTCACAGACATCGCTTTATTGTGTTTTTCATTATAAACTAATAGTGTTCAAGGATTCAGGTAAAATTAATTATTTAGCACAACTTTCAGTTTTTTACTTTTATCTCCCAGATTGGGTTAATTTTGAAAGATACTCTGGATTTTTAACTACAAAACTATTTATAATAGCTTTTGCTTTGTTTTATCCATATCTGTCTTGTGAGATTGCTATCAAAATTTGACTTCTAAATGGATGCTATGTTAAATTTTAAACATACAATAATAAAAAACAAATTTATAACCAATAACCATTTAATAACTTAACCACAGCTAAAACTCATTATTTAAATTTCAATTTAAGTTTGGAGTTGAGAAGTGGAGGTGAAACCCTTACTAGAACTTGCAAGGTTGTTAGTGATCTGAAAGTTATTGTCATCTAATACAAAGGTATAGAGGAATGCAGGGATAATCTTGACAAAGGTATGAAGAACCTTTTAGGGTAATAAAGTCACTTCTGAGAAAAGTAATAGTGTGAGAAATAAACTCAAAATAGTCTTGCTTTGATTCTGTTTGATATAAGAGGAAACAAATGCAAACTCTTGAGGCTAACATTGTATTACTATACCTTATAACAATAAAGTGGCATACCTGGAATACAGGTAATATTTGTTTCTTGACTTGTTCTACTTTAAAAGGTTCCATAGTTCATTTGTCAACTTGGAATAAGCCCAAATTTTGTTTAACCATGTCTTCTTGAATACTAGATAATTGCATAATGTTTATTTTCCAACTTACTATCAGGACTGCAATGTTTATACTCATCTCATAACAAAATGTATAAATAAATAAATATAAATATATAATAAACATTGCAGTCCTGGCAGGAAATGAGATAATAAACATTATGCAATATTTTATTATTTTATTACTGTTTATTCCTTCCATGATCATGCTTATTTGTTATAATAGCATAGCAGAATACAAATATAATAACAATAAAACACTAATAATACAAATAAGATAACAACACCAATGAACAACACCATATGCACGGTGTAAAAATCTGGATGACCACTATAAATGCAACAAGCCTTTCAGTCATCCAGATTTTCATTGTATTTAATATAGCACCATGCAAAACAATCTAATGATCCAAATTAGCATGCAGAATAACTGGCAAAATCTCATTCATGAAAACATGTAGGCATTTGCCCATTTTTGGCAAGAATAAATATCCATAGAAATAGTTAAGGAAGTTTTGCATATCTGTATAAATGAATCCATGCATTTTGTTATGTTGTGATGCAGCAAACTTTATTATTACTATAGCTACATTTCAATGTTCAAAGTGAATATTTACAGAATTTAATGGAAATAGTTATATTGGGAACATTTTTTTTATTTTGGTTTAAGGTGAACACAAAGCACTTTTGGCTTTAACAGCAATCCCTGCAGCAAGAAAAGATACTGCAATTAAGCTGTCGAAATCTAAACTATTAACTGGCATTCAAGTCTCCTCTAATTATTGCTGTTTTAATAAAATAAAAAACCTTTTTGAATGTCTTCTTTTAAATGACTCACTTATTTGCCAAAAGCAGAGAGCATTATTCTGGATAGTTCAACCTTGTGAAATTTTCTTCATTTCCTTCATTCTTAAATACATTTAAGAAATAGCTATAAATCTATTTCAGCCTTCCCTAATCTAATGCCCTCCAGAAAACATCATTTCTGAATTTTATATTGGTAATTCACAGGGTTTACCCTGTTCTTCACAGTGTGGACCTTAAAAAAAATACTCTTTAGGGATTGGAGGCATTAGAATGATCCTTCTAAAATCTATATGACATTATTAACTCAATATATAAGAGAAAATGACCATGAAGACTTTGAAGATAGTATGGAATAAATCTAACTTTATAAGCTTCAAAAACAGATTTTCTGAAGATATGGATGAAATAAGCGATCATAAGAAGGATTAGTAAAAAGTGGCTGATCCACATTTAACAAGTACAACTTCTTAACAGTTCTTAGAAAAAGAATTATTGGCTACAAACTTTAAAAATGATCAGGATTAGTTATTTCCAATTCTAGAGAGCATAACATAAAATATTTATGAATATTTTATTCATATAAATTTATTTCCTCCTTCAGAGAAAATTTACTAAAAAAAATCATACATTTCTGAGAAATACATTTTTTATCTCTTGAAAACAGATCAAGTGCTTTTTCTCTTTCTGAAAAGTGACAAGAGATTGATTGCCAGTGTCAATACAATAACTGAAAACTGATTGGTTTTCAGTTATTGTAATGAGTTATCAGTTAAGTTCTGAAAAATAGTTGTGTTCCAACTGTGCCTTCTAAATGCTTTAAACTACACTTTCCAGAATTGTCAGCTGGAAATTTAGGAAATATAATGTATCTGGGGAGTGCCAGGTTGGAGAAAGTTTCCCCTTACAAAAACATGATTGTTTTGATGATTCATGTATGAAAAATTTACTTTTAAGCATAGAGATTCTACACATATTTAGATATTTTAAAACAAATAAAATATAAAACAAGGAACATTAGTTTTTTTAAAAAATAAGCATCACAATAAAGTTTCAAGAGATAATAAAACATCAGACCTGCGCATTATCCTTGCCAATTAAAAAATGCACCTTGGCCACTAACATTAGGAGTTAATGTTATGAAACCTAGATTTAGATTTTATGAAACAGAATCTGTTTAGAACTTTATGGTACAAGAAATATGAATGAACATTTTTACTTCCAAAGGCTGTGAAGTCCTATTGGCAAAAACTCTTACTTGATATAACTAGAATGATTTTTCAATACATTAACATAAATTTATTATGGTTATATTAGTAATAATAATTTATATGACACAGTTGTGATTTTGTTTAAAATACATTAATCTGAAATCTGCAAGAAAAAATTATTCTATTTTTGTCAAACACATTTCAAAGAAACCCTAAAATGCTACAAATGCTACAAAGTTTAATGATAGATAACATAGAGTTAACATTTGTGAACAGATTTTTGTTTTGGGCCATTATTGTCAGTATCCAGAAAGAATGCTTCTCGTATCTATTGCCCTTCACAAAGATCACACAAAACTTTATTTTTTATATCATAAATTTGTAATTTGTTTCCAGGTATAGCAGTGAAGACATCAGATTTTCATTTTCATGGAAATAGGAAAGATAAACTAATCATGGCCTTTTATGTATAAACCAGATTTCTCCTTATACATATAAAAGATAGTGTGTGCAATGAAGACATGAACTAGGCTATATTTTGTTTTAGATGTATCACCCTTCATATAGTCAAGATTTAATAAACTGGAATTCCTTCAGCTATTTTCAAGCCAGTTACATATGTAATTGTCATACCATAGAGCCAACTTAATAACTTAGAAATTAGCATTTATTGGAGTTCTTTGTCAAATGTTTTACTGAAGTCATGATATATTATTTGTGGAGCATTCCCACAATCTGCTAGAAAAATCTCAGTCAAAAGAATGAGATTACATTACTCTGGCAAGAATTGTTCGTGATAAAATCATACTGATTTTTGGTAATTACTGCATTGTTTACAATGTATCTACAGATCCGTTTCTAAATACTTTTTCTAGAATCATCACAGGTTAATCTGTAGTTTTCTGTATCTTCCTTTCCCCCTCCTCCCACCCTTTTTTTTAAAAAAATAGGATCAATATTTGGTCTCCCCCAATCATCTGGAATTTACCTTTTCTACAGATTGAAGAGATAAGTGTAATAAAAACCTCAGCCAAGCTTCAGCACTATGTAATTTCACTGCACTAAAGATAACTGGGCTGCAGAACCTGTATCAATAGACTTATCACTTGCTGGTGTTTTATGCCTTGTTGAAGATAGGAGAAAGAAACATAATGTCTTCACTGATCAACAAATCTGTCTTGAAATCAGAATGATTCTTGCACTCAGTCCATTACTGATATCCCCATTTGTATTCTTTTGGATAGGTGAAAAGAAATGAAGTGAAGATAGATCTTATTTTCACCTATACTTATTTAACTTCACTGTTGTCCAGACTCTTGTCATGAATGATGGCAGTTTCTATAGCAGATAGGGATTTTGGCAGATTTATTTTCCCGTTATTTTTATTCCTGTTCCCATTTGATCCTCTTTCAGTTTATTTTTGAATTTCCATTACTTTCATATATTTTTTTTATTTCTTTTGCAAATATATATTGTTCCAATCATTAATAAATAATCTCTTCCATTTGACAGTCTTATTTTCTTTAGTTATGTCTTAAAAAATATGCTTTATTTTAAATAGTTTCTTTTCTTTTTACTATAAGATTATTAATAAAATGGTTGTATATTATCTTTCTTCCTGTGTCCTTGGAAACAATGTCAGATTCTTCTCTCCCGGCACTCTACTAATAACCATGTCTACGTATTATTAAAATATTAGACATGCCATACATCCCTAAACTTTTGATCCTGGGCTGAATACTGAGACTGAGAATGGGCCAACCAGAGATGTGCTCACTGATTACTGAGAATTACTGAGAGCTTTGGGAATGTTGCCAAAGTTGTTTTAAAAAGCAGCTACTATGGTGAAAAGACAAAAAAAAATGCAGTTTGAAGTGTCTCTGATGAAATGTGTTTCATGTTCCCTGAAGGGAAAGCATTGGAGCAAACAACCACCCAGATTAATGCCAGACAATTAATCTACTTTCTGAGCCTACCACAGAGTATTTGGGGTGGTACCTGCATGCTTTTTGAAAAAATACTGACCCCAAATGAAATAACCATTTGAAATGATAGTAATGTCATTCTTAATATCTACTTCTGGCAATTTCAGCTTTGTCACAGTTCTTCAATTTAATAACAGTTAATATATCAACAACATTATGCTCTTTTGAATTAATATAAATAAAAGATGTTTTTGATTATTATGATGATTTTTTTCATGGAATGTATTTTCTTTTTAGTGGGATGCTATAACAGAAATGGATGAATATAATCGTCCTATCCACACATACCAGGTATGTAATGTTATGGAACCCAACCAAAACAACTGGCTTCGTACAAATTGGATCTCACGTGATGCTGCCCAGAAAATTTATGTGGAAATGAAATTTACACTGAGGGACTGCAACAGCATTCCATGGGTGCTGGGGACATGCAAAGAAACATTCAACCTTTACTATCTGGAATCAGATGAATCCCATGGAATTAAATTCAAGCCAAACCAATACAGCAAAATTGATACTATTGCAGCTGATGAAAGTTTTACTCAGATGGATTTGGGAGATCGCATCCTGAAACTGAATACAGAAGTTCGTGAAGTGGGACCAATAAACCGAAAAGGATTTTTTCTTGCCTTTCAAGATATTGGGGCATGCATTGCTTTGGTTTCTGTCCGTGTTTACTACAAAAAGTGTCCTTTCACTGTTCGGAACTTGGCTATGTTTCCTGACACCATTCCAAGGGTTGATTCTTCTTCTTTAGTGGAAGTACGAGGTTCTTGTGTGAAGAGTGCTGAAGAACGGGATACTCCAAAGTTATATTGTGGAGCTGATGGGGATTGGCTAGTTCCTCTAGGACGATGCATATGCAGTGTTGGTTATGAAGAAGTGGATGGTTCATGCCATGGTAAGACAATTGTTTTAAGTAAATTCCAAGGCAAGTTTTGAACTATACTCAGCTAGATGGGTTATAGTCCAGCTTTTAACTGAATTTCATTTCTCAATAGAAAATGCATTAAATTTATTATTCATTTAATTGTTGGATGAAGCTCATATATTGAAAACAAATATGTCATCAATGAAGAATGATGAAAGCTTCATTTACAGAAAAAAAAATTTATTCATAAAAAAATAAGTAAAATGGAATTGTTCATTGTTATTTGCTTTTAAGAAGAATAAACCATTTCTTGTGTGCATACTAAGCAATTACGAGTATAATATAAGTTGGTATATTGTTAAAATACATAGTAGCTTTGTTGTCCTGGCATTTTGCTAGATAAAAACACTTGAAGAGTGACATGTTGTAGAAGCTTATTTAATTTCAAAACAATATAGAAATGAGAAATACTATAATAGGTGGCAAGTATTGCATATTGGAAAAAGCATATATTTATGAGAAAAAGATCCAAGTATTTTACTTGGATAAATTATGTGGAGAACAAATAGATGTCACATAAAAGTTATTTGCTATGGGGAGAAGATCAAGTGGAAAATATTTTGCTTGTTAGAATTTATTAAATTATAGTGATTAGAGTCATGGACATTTTTTTTTTCAAATCAGGCTATAAACTTTAATTTTGTCAATAAATATATATATTGCTAATATATTGATAGAAAGAATAATATTTCCTCTTAATAGAATAAAAGGAATTGATTTTATTAATGGATGAAAATATTTGTTCATATTTGTATAAAGACTGGGATTGTTTTAAATTACATAGAATAACTTAGTTTAATTCTGCAGTTATGAAAAACTTACACTGAATTAAATTTATGCTGGTGATTAGATATATTAGCTACTTGGATGCTTGTTTTTATCCAAATGCAGAAAGGCTGCATGGAACTAGATAATCTAAAAGCTTCAATATATGATGAACCTATCAGAATTTAAGCAAGATGCAGTTGACATTTCCAGATTAAACAATTTATGAATCCTTTACAAACTAAGCTTATTCTTACTCTTCAGGTTGAAAAATTTGCTGATAGTTGGTCTTTGATTAACTAAATATTTATATATTTTTATTTAAATTTAAATTACTGAAGATGAAGATTTTCAGAAGACTATTTAAAAAATAAGCTCATTAAAAATCCTGTGGCATCTCAGTTAAATCTATTTCAAATAAAAGCAACAGAAGAAAGGGCATGATTAAATGATATTGAAATAAAATTAAATTATATGGTTTCTGTGGCCTCCAATCGTTTGTCCCAAATACGGTAACTGTTTCATTTTGATTCTGTGTACAAAACATTGCATAATGTCAGCTTTTATGGCTTTTATCTATTTAATAAGGCTACTATAAGTTCAAAATTCTGAAATTAATGTAATAGTTGAATAAAATAATAACGTCTGATTATTATGCAAGTATTTTAATCTGAAAATGCAAAATGTTGATAACTTCCTAACTGGGCAGGTTAGCAATATTTTTTTAACAGCCTAGACAGGATGTCCCAAATATAGTCATCTGCTTTTGCAGTAATTGCAGGATAGAATTATTCTCTGAAAGTTTCCTATTAATTCTTGTGAAGTTCTATTATAGCTTCCTCCTCCTCCTCCTCCTCCTCCTCCTCCTTCTCTCTCTCTCTCTCTCTCTCTCAAAAGAGGATCAATGTTGCTGCTCAACAAGCAGTATCTAGATAGGAGCATAATAAACTGCAGGAGTACCTAAAAGCATGTTTATTTAAAGTGTTTTTATTTAATTGCTTAAGGAGTGGAAAATTAATGTTTAAACATTAACTGCTTTATTATATCCTCACTTTTTCAGTGGAGTATTATTTTCCCAGTTTGACACTGTAGGAATAAGAGACTTTATAAATTTTCATACATTGGTTCATCTTTGAATTATTATTTTAGCACCATGCTTCACATACTATGTTTTTAAATTCCATACCATACATTTGTATCCATGTAGGTATGAATAATTCTAAGGAAGGCTGCAGCATTAAGAGCTCTAAAATTGATCTTCTCTCCACAAACTATACTATAAAACTTAACAGTAACAGGGAGCAGCAGAAATCTTCTGGTTCAGTTGCCGTACCGTTTATTTGCTGTGCTACATGACAGTCTGGAAATTCAATCTGCAAGCTATAAAAATATGCAGTAAAAGGACATGATCACTGGTGGGTCAGTAGTAAAAGAGTTTACCATGTAATGTTGTTCTCTCTATGTCTCTGTATACATGAGTAAAACAGAAAAGTTACATGCTTTTTACTAGTCCTAGAATGAATCAGTGTTATGATTCTCACTTAATCTTAAGAAATGCCTCACCAAATTGTTAATTTAGAATTTTCTTAAAGCCACACTGTATCATTGATAAAAGGGAACTCTGCTTTGTTCTTTTTATTCCACAAAGTGTTAGCTAAACAATTCTTTAACCTTTTTTGCAGATCCACTGGTAAAATATAATACTTTTCATCTGAAGAATGGATCCTTTGATCCATTCCATAATAATTAATGCAGTGAATGAACAGTATCTGAATTAAATCTTCTCTTGAGAAAGTAGAAATCTTTTGACAATTAATTTGCATTACCAAGATACTAATATTAATATTTCAATTTGTGAAACCAAATTAAGTAGATCAGATACCCCTTCTTTCCAGTGCTTTTTTTGTAAAAAAAAAAAAAAAAAAAAAAAAAGGTGCCAGAATTCACACACGTCATATAACCCGCCTTGCCTACCCTACAAGGTTCCATGCAAAAAAGGTGCCGGAACTCCGTTCTGGGCGTTCTATGACAAAAAAAGCCCTGCTTCTTTCTATCTTCAACTCCCATCCCCATTTCAATGAATTTGCTTTCCTAATTTTCCTTCCCAGAACCTTTTACCTGAAACTGTGTAGGATTATGTATGCTAGCCTTTGACTGAATAAAGATTTGTTTTAATTTATATCTGTTTTTAATCATGTTTCATGTCTGGTACCATTTGTTTTGAGGCTTCAAAGAAGTACCACGCTGATGATCCACTGCTAAAATCTCGAGACCACAGTATTGAACTCACCTAACATACTATTTGGAACAGAAAGTGTGTGTGTGTATATATGTGTGGGTGTGTGATTGTGTAAGCAACTAACTTGTCTTCCTTCCTGAATGTTGTTAAGTAATTCTTATGAGAAAACAATAATATTCTTAAGCAAAGCTTAACTGCTTAACCAAACCTGATGTCTGCCTATGTTATTTTTATGAGAACAATTCAGTACCCTCACAGGGACTTTTATTCAGTTTCCCAATCTATTTTCAATTGATATTTCTGGTAGTTGTAACATCTTTACAAAATTAATGATCATTAAAATACTAAGCAATATATACTATATGACCTCAAAGTGTAAGATATCTTGTCATCTTGTTTTATTGTTGCAAAGTAACTCTTGTCTCTGTAGCAGGACAAAAAAAACAAAACACCACAGTATTTCTTGATTCAATATTGCCCCCAAAATAGTTCTTTCCTATTTTCTGGCATTATAGTTTAGTGGGGGAAAATATGCCATATTTTTATTTAATTTATTTATTTAAATTCTTTATATGCTAAATATACTGCTAAATAAATAATTGTAAGAATCCTTAACAAATAAGCTCCATTTAGTGGTTCGCTCTAGCAGGAGAGTTGTAGTAGCCACATCCAGTTTATTTGTCACATAGCTGTACTTTACATCTGTAAAACAGTAACTGAACTTTTCCAATGGAAAGACTTTTCTACCTAAGCATCATTCCACTTTCCTTATAGGCCTGGTCGTTTAAGCCTATTAGTTCTATTTAGTAGGTAACATTTTAGAGAGCCAGGTTTCCCAGTCAAGGAGTTCAGTTAAATTCTTCTTATATAGTAGAATGTAGATAACTTTAAACGGTGAATGTTGATTAACTAGTCCATATACTTTTTCTTGACCAATGACAATTGCTTTGGAGGAAGAGAAAAGGATAAATATAAAGATAAATATATTAAATAGAGAATTGCATGGAACATGAAAACATACATTTTCAAAATTAAAATCATAACTTTCAAGAATTGTTTTCATACAAAAATAAAATATTTGTTAGCTTTTGGGAGGAGAAGAAAAAAGAAGAGTAGAGGAAATTCATGACAATTCTGATTGTCATGCTAAATTTATAAGCTATCATATTCCCTTTATTGTTACACTTCAGGAAGAGAGATAATAATTGGATAACAGAAATTGAAATCATTGGCTTTCCAGTAAATATACAAATATATTTATGTCATAGTTACATTGATTTATTTATATGCACTGCCAAAATTCTCAAACAACTATTTTGCCAAAAGTGTCATGATTTTCAACAATAGCTTGATTTTTACAAAAGAACACGAACATATTTTCTGGCACTCAAGTTTATTAAAATTGTTCCTTTCATTTAATATTAGATTGTACCAACTAGTCCATGATAGTTTGGTTTTTAATAAATTAAGATATACATGGCAATTCCTGAGACAAAATATTTACTATTTGCATTTTAGACAGCACATCATATAGAATAACTGCTTGAATATAACATTACCAAAAGTTACTATGTGGTGATCTCACTATAACAATATACTACATCTGTGCAGTCCTTTACCTTTGGTAATAAAATGGTGCTTTGAACACCCATGGCGACTTGTCTGAAATTTTTGTGCAGCCCCAGGAAAAGACTCAGTTGCATTAAGGGATTGACAACAAGTGGAATATTCTTACAACCATATGCAATTTGGAATCAAATATGATGATCTTCACAGCTCTTGTATATACTAGCAAAAATAAAGCTTTCAATCCCTCTTTCTATTCCTATTTATCTTTCTCCTTCATTTGCATTTCTCTTTAAGAAAGATGCAAGATGAATCAGGAGCTCAGTTTCTAAGAAAAGTTAAAAGTGTCTCCATTTAAAATATTTCTGCAGCACCAGCTTAATTACAGTTGCTGAATTCAAATGATCTGAAACATATTTCATATTATAGCACTTTTGCTCAAATTACTTCAAAAGGAAATTGTAGTTCCTACTCATCATTTGAAGTTAGCTATAAGAAAGATAATGATTAGGTTAAGGACCATTTTAGTCATCAGACAAATAATATGAATGCAGTCCCACAAGTCTTATTTCCCCTTATTTTCTGTAAAATGAAGTATATGCAGTAAATGATGTGCCTAAGAGCAGCTCATCAGTACTGGAAAGACTTTTTTCGTGAAATTTTGGACCTGTAAGTGACATAAAAGAGTCTCTAATTTGGTTTCTTTTTTCATGCAGTACTTAAATTTGGGTATCTAGGCTTCCCTATTGTATTTAAAGTCATAGCTTCATTTTGAACATCACGTTTTTCAAACTATTTTCATTAGACCAGTGATGGGGAACCTATCACATGTGTTCCAAAGAGGTGACACAGGAGTGTTCACCAACATCCAATCACAGGTCTCCAAAGTATGCTCTGCTCTTGTGTAATTTATAAAGGCTGTGGTAGAATGGGTGGGCTTGCAGATGGCCTCTGAATCCTTCAAAAGTTGCATAAGACAGCCATGCTTTTATGTGGTTTTCAGAGGTTGCAGAGGCCATAGAATAGCATTATCCAAAGCTGCTTCAAGAATGAAAACCTTGTGTGCTCCAAAGAAGCTCAGGTTAGCTGCAGGCATCAGTCAACAGAAGAGAGCACCACCTTAAGATAAGAGGTGCATGGCAGATCCTGGGGAGGAGATCATGCTTTTCTCCAATGCTCACACACTGTGAGGGGCTGCAGTAATGCTAGGGCTCAAGTCAAGGCCCAGACCTTGGGCACTACTCCCCAAGTACTGCTGTTCATGCTTTTCAGGGTGGCCTAGATGGAGGGGTAGATAGATAATTGTTTTTCTTTTGTTTGTTGAGGGGTTGCATGTCAATAGAGTCAGATAGGCATTTTTTAAAAAAATTGACATGCCAAGATCAAAAGCTTCATTAGATTAATTGTAGATTAATCATACTAGTAGATTAATTGTACTAGTAGGTTACTATTAGTAACTGAAGGTTATTAACCTTTGTAAGAAAGGCAATCCATTATGATGGTTTACCTACATGCTGCAGGAATTGTTCAGCGATAAAAAAAAAAAGTTCTAACACAAGGCTTGTTATGCTGCAAAATAAATAGGTAGAAAGTGGTTTTTACTGGATTACCCCCAAGCAGTGTCTCTTCTACTGCAAATTCCAGGGTGAATAGTTTAAGAAGAAATGCTGAGATGAAGCAGCACAATTGATGCCTCTTGCAATGATGGAGGAAAAGGAGTAATCAATATAATTAAACACAGGTACAAACCCATGTTAGAATCAAATTGCAGCAAAGAGAATGGGAAAATGTCCATATTTCTCCAACTGAATTGTTCAAAAGAAAAACATTCAAGAGCACCATTAAAATAATTTGTACCCTTTGGTCGAAAGATCAGATAGAAGAATTTCGTTCTTCAGGCCATTGTGACAGGTTTGCAAGACAATTTTTTATAAAATAATTGATATTCCCCGAGAATTAAGTTCTATATTACAAAATTTAATTAAATAATTAGATTATCATACTGCAAAGTCATATGAGATTATTTTGAAGCATAATATTCTGAAGAAGTTGTTAGGGTTCTTCGCCATGTCTAGATTTTGCAGGCTGAATCCATGTTTCCTTCCAAGGTTCCTTCAGATGGTTGGGGTCAGATGAAATGCTGAATTCAGCAGCTGGTTAATGTCTCTGAATCAGTGCTTCGAAGCAGATGATGATGATGCCCTTTATCTGAAAAAAGCACCTGTCAATTGAGCAGTACAGGTAGCTCTTGACTTATGATCAAAATTGGGACTGCAACTTTCATAGCTAAGCAATGTGGTTGTTACATGAGTTGCATCTGATTTTACAACCTTTTATATTGCAGTCACCATGGGCATTAATTGAGCCCAGCTTCGCCCATGTACTCTGCTTGACTTGAGCCAGCTGGGAAGTTTGCAAATGGCAATCACGTTAGAATTTGCAACTGTCATAAATAAATGCCAGTTGCCATGCACCCAAATTGTAATGACATGACTGCAATAGGCATAAGTGCAAGGAGCAATCACAGATCACTTTTTTTCATCACATTCATAACTTTGAACTGTCACTAAATAAATGTCCTAAATTAAGGAAAACCTGTATTAGATAACACCTTTCCAGTTTCCCCTTTGTAAGGGAAAGTGTTTGGAAAACAACTAATGGTACTAACCTATGTGTGGGATGGAAATGGCATTGATCTCCCTTGTGATGACTTTTCTTGGTCTTTTGACAGTACAGATGCTATATTTTATTCCTATTAGATCTTTCTCAGCTAGTGACTTTGGGTAATCAAGAAAGCTTTAAGCCCTTACTTACTTCAGACAGAAATGCACAGTTACTAAAACATACAATTTACAATTATTTAACTATCAATCAAAATAAATTTGCCTTTGTTAAAGGTAAAACAGAATAAACAGATATAATGAAGTTTTTCCTAGTGAACTCTTTTGATAATGTAAGATATATTTCTGCATTTCAGTCAGTCCAAGAGCCTATGAGCGTTACACATAAAGAAGTGGCAGAACAGTCTTCAATAACCATAGACAATGGTTATTGATTTTCTGAGCTGGAGAAAAGATTTTTTAAAAATCCGTGAATTCTATAATTAAAGTGATACTAATAAATTTTGAATATTTTATTCATCTCTTGAAAAATACCCAGAACTTTTTCTAAAGAAATTTTCTATGGAAATTGAAAGTTTAGACACTAATTCTTCCATTCTTGTAAGATTTAATAATTTAATAAAATATTTCAAAACTATGGATTTCAGAAGTTTTTATTCTTTGACATAGTCACATTTTTTTAAAAAAAAGTTATATAAAAACATTTACCAGGTAAAGTCAATAATCATATATCAAAAACATATATGCAAATTTTGAATCTTAAATTATCATTCGTGTTGGTAGCATTGGTATGCCATTAAAGTATCTTTCATTTCAATATTGTGTACTTAATTTCCAGTTTTGCTGCAATGATTTTCTTTTTATGCATGTTTATTGGTTTACAGAAAACATAATAAAGTGATAGACTAGACATCTGAAATGTTTTCCACTACTGTGAAATTGAAAATTGGTTGCTTATGATCAGTACAGTGCTACCATGGTACTTAACTGCTTTGAAACTCATTGAATTTGGTACTCAGTGCATTTTGACATGAAAATGTTGTCCCAGCACTCCTTGTTTGTTTGGTACTCAATGTTCAAGCTAGAACCTGTCAGTGTCAGCTGCCTTGGGACTCGTTATATTATTCCTTGTGGGGGAAAATTGTTTGGTACTCATCATTTTTGGTACGATGGAATCAATTAACAATGACTACCAAGGTACCACTATATATGACAGAAAGAAGGCACACATAAGAATAAATGGAATACTTAGTGAATGTATAAACATTGAGCAAGGTGTAATGGAAGGATGTGTTAAAAAAAATCTTTGTTCAATGCATTAATAGTATACAGGTGAAACTCGAAAAATTAGAATATCATGCAAAAGTTCATTTATTTCAGTAATGCAACTTAAAAGGTAAACCTAATATATGAGATAGACTCATTACATGCAAAGCAAGATAGTTCAAGCCGTGATGTGTCATAACTGTGATGATTATGGCTTACAGCTCATGAAAACCCCAAATCCACAATCTCAGAAAATTAGAATATTACATGCAATCAATAAAACAAGGATTG
>NW_015387081.1:327777-352167 GCF_001527695.2 Protobothrops mucrosquamatus
ATTTTCTGAGATTGTGGATTTGGGGTTTTCATGAGCTGTAAGCCATAATCATCACAGTTATGACACATCACGGCTTGAACTATCTTGCTTTGCATGTAATGAGTCTATCTCATATATTAGGTTCACCTTTTAAGTTGCATTACTGAAATAAATGAACTTTTGCACGATATTCTAATTTTTTGAGTTTCACCTGTATGTGTAAGAAATCCTTTTGGTGACATTAGATGTGAGTTGGCTTTATGCAAATGATGCATTGTTGGCTATGAACCCAAACTATTGCAATGAATGTTAAATACTCTGTATGATTGGATAAGAAATATAAATGCTATATTAATATAGCAAAGTTCAAAATTATTGTGTTAAACAGGAAATGGATGGAGGGAAAAAGAAGGAAGGATTTCCCATGCTAACAGCTTCCCACAAAAAAACTCTATGGAGAAGCTGACAGGAAATTGAAAGTTGCTCCTACTCCCACTGATTTTTTTTTCCCCAGCCCAGGGTCATTTTTTTTCTTGTAGGTAAGGAAGTATATTTGAAAATATGATCCAAGAGGTTACAGGTTGTCTAGTATTCCTTAAAGCTTAGAAAAATGGTTACAGAAATTTTAAGACATGCAATTGCAGATAGCATGGTAGTTCATAGTAAGTGATTTGTTGAAAGAATGAACGTTTGTTCAAAGTAGCAACAAAAATGACAATTTATAGCAAAGTGTTTTTTGCTGCTTTGTTATATGGAAGTGAGAGATAGATATGTCAAGAGAAATATGAAAGTAATTTATATGCAGTGAAATAGATTATTTGAGAAGTGTGAAAACAAGATACTTTATAGGATTTATTACTATTATTAACAGTTTAATGTCTGTTCAGGGCAAATTGGTAGAAATAGTAATCAAAGACAAAAGCAGCACATGAAGACAAATCGAGCTTGAGATAATAACAGATTCTGCAGAAATAAATCTAGCCTCACCAAACTGTCTGGGTTTTATTGAGATATTAACAGACTCATGAAAGGAAGTACCCTACAATTGGATTTTTCAAAAAGTCTTTGACCACGTTTATCAAAGACTCTTAAATCTAGGGTCATGGGGTAAGAGAACCTGTCTTTTTTATATTGTTACATTGTTACATTGCTTCTGAAATATTTCTTTAACTAAGTGAATGGTCAATCAAAGGGAAAACATTTAATTTAAGTGAGTATAAAATATAGAGGATATAGAGGAAAAATGCTAACTTCACATGTATACAGAAGGAGATGGAACAGTCTGTACATGAACCAAGAAAAAATATTTGGGCAAAACCAGGAATTTATGTGAAGATGTTGTTTCAGGAAACACTGCAAACCAATGTCCTGCAATCAGTTTAAGCTGCACCCAACCGAACAAGTGATTAGCAAAGACTTGAGACAGGAATACTATCGATTCAGGTTAGGGCTTGGAAGATGATAATTTATTGGTTCAAAATACAATTCTTCCCAGCTGAACTGACTCCTCTACTTCTAATAAATACCTTTGGCTCACTCTGGAAGCAGATGGCAGAGTAAAAGTGGGATTCATATGGGTTTACTGTTTTTAATATCTTTAGGTTCTGATCAAGATGAGCAATTAATTTTTCAAAGAACAAGGACATGGAGTTGCAGATTGAAGTTAACAAGCATGATAGAATTTGAATAAACAGGGGCATATGAGAACCAGTAAATTATTTGCTAAATCTAACTTTTCCTAAGCTCAGAATCATTTTCTTTAATTTCTTTCTTTCTTTGAACCTAGACCCAACTTTCTCCCACTTGCATTTCTTTCTTTACGTTGAGGTATCATAAAATTCCTGTAGCTAAGTATCTCTGCCCATGTGGTTATGAGGAAGTTGACACCATTTCACACATATTATTATGTTGTAAATTTTATAGGGACATTAGGTCAATCTACATTTTGCCCCTAATAGATAAATTCCCCAGGACTCCAGGTAAATTTTCTCTGAACCTTATTCTTCAGACTCTAAAACCTAAATTTTGTATTGCTGCAATGAAAGGAAGACAAAACTGGTAACGTAATCACCTTTGCTTAAATACTACTTTGGTTTGATATTAGGGATATATAGTTTATTTTAGATTTATTATTTTAGATTTACCAGGATAACATATTAATATAGTAATAGAGAAGTACTTTATTATTATAGATTTTTTTTGTTAGTTGCTGGTATATTATTGCATCTATTTGCTGCACACTTTATGTTTTATTTTTTTAAATTTTGCTGGTAATTGACTAAATAAATAATATTGATTGATTGTTGTTAGGACTACAAAAGATAGGTCAACAAAAGCAACAACCATGAAAAGGAAAGATAAACCATAAAAAGGAAAAATAAAACTGCTAACCCTGTAATGCCCATAGATATAGTACATCCACAACTGGAATATTTTTTATAGTTGTGGTTGTCACATTTGAAAAAGGATATGCTAAAAGCCTAAATGCAAAAGCAGGGGCTTGAACATCATCATTGTGAAAAAAAATGCTGAAACATTTGGAAGTTTAATTTGGAAGAAAAGTGGTGGTGCATGATCAAAGAGAAAATACCATTAATGATATGAAAAAAAGTTGATAGGAAAACATGTTCACCCCTGCAAGTTATTTAGATAGTTATAGAGTTTTGCTTCGATATGGCCTCCTAACATAGTTTATTTTTAATATTTAATAGTTGGGTGATTTTTATTACTCTTAATGTTTGTAAGCCACCCATAAATGAGTGGTAGAAATAAAAACCTGCTAAGTAAAATATTTTTTAAAAAAAATTATGCTCATTCTTAGTTGATTATCTAAATTTGAATAGAATGCTTTTCCTAAGGATTAACATAGTATATTTATACCATAATGCCATCTCATCAATTTTCTGGAACCATCTTTCCCTGTTTTTCAACCCTTTCTCTTGACATTTTCAAACCATCATATATGCTCAAAGTCAAGATCAGTTTGTTTCACTGCATCATTGTTTTGGTAATCCAAAATAAAACAGCCCAGTCAATGCAATTATTTTATAAGTCAGTGAATTACAAGCCACTCTCCAGCCAGGGAAGATCCAATGTAAGAATGTTCATAAGGGGAAAAAAGATTTCAAGGCAAAAGATACAGAACCAGATTCAATATTCAGTAATGTTCAATATTTCTTGAACATTAAATAACTCTCTTCCCATTTCACTATTTCTGAAATAAGTCAAGTTGTATCCGCCACATTTAATTAAAAAGTAGTAACTAGGAAATGCTGCTTTATCTTACAAGCAATCAATTGAGTTTTCCAATAACATGATTATCCTGATCACACAACCAGATAAGCATAGTGATCATGAATTATACATTACTAAAACTAAGAGTTTAATAGTAAATTAGATCATTAATTATACCAATCTCTATTAGTATAATAGGTCCATTACCTACAGTACTGCATCCAGTTTTCCTTACAGTTAAACATCCTTGCTTAGTAAAAGGTCAAATGACATGCTGTTTGTTTAGTTGTTACTTTTCTGATCACCGAATAACAAGTGAATGAAGTAAAACCTTAATTAAAAGTAATATGTCTCAATGGACTTTATTAAAGAGACTTCCTTAATAAGTTTCTGAGTGACTAATTGTGTTTTATCAACTGAATAGATTGCCAGAGTTCCTTAGATATGCTAATGCTGATTATCCATGTGGAAAACACATTGGATGTTGTAGTTCAAAGAAAACTAAGTTGTGTAGCCCCCCCCCAAAAAAATAATCCACCATACTGTATATGAAATATCAGTTTAGAGTTATAAATTCCTAATTTTCTTTAGCAACTAACTACATCAAATATAATTTCTGCTCTTTCTGATTGCAAAATCTATCTCATTTTTTATTTTTTTCTTTAATGATATTTCCTTCTTTCCCAATGTTTGGTTTGTTTGGTCCGTTTACATGGTTTGAAATTTTACTGAATACACACATACAAACACACACACACACACACACACACACACACACACACAATAATGTGAACCAATTCTTATGTGTTTCAATTCATAAAAACTTTCTGGGATTATTTTTAGTCCCTTTGTGAAGATTATTGCATTGTACAAACAGTTTTACTCAGCAGAAGGCTTTCAGTCATGACTTTGTTAAATAAACTTTATTGAAGACAACAGTAAAACTATATACAGTACACACTGATGATTTGCCTTCTGCAGTCAAAGCCCTTTATATAGATCTATATTTAGAACTGAACTTTATTTTCCTATCTTTACAAATTAGCATATTCTTGGCAGTTTGCTTGATGGTCCAATCTCAGCTCACATGTTTATTTTTAACTATTTTTTATTTAATCAATTTGTATAGCTGCCTATCTCAAATAACAACCATAAAATCAATTAAGCCAATTAAAAACACAATACAACAAGAAAAATGAAATAGATATAGCAGCTGAGAGATGTTATACTGTAATCCATAATATCTCATAAATGTCAACATAACCAGCAACAGACCTTGCACACACTCGAGACTTAAACCCCACATAGTCAGGACTAACTTAGCTCAAGAGGAGAATATTCCAGAGGACATGGGGTATCCCAGAGAAATCATGTCTCCTGTTCTCTGCCAGCTTACATTCCTTGACTGAAGGGATATGAAGCATGCCCATCCTGCTAATCAATACTGGACAAGTAGAAATAACTGGGAGAAGATGGTGCCTCAGTTAACCCAGTCCCAAGTCATTAAGGGGTTTCAGGGTGACAAATAGCATCTTGAATTGCATATAATTGCATATACACACAGCATATTCCTCATAGTGATCCCCTGAAAATGAACCCCGGATCTGGTCCCTTGTTGGGATCAGCTCACCCAAAACCAAGCTACTGGGCAGTTAACTACAGATGTAACAAGGGCATAACAGTTATGCTTTAGTGCCCTTATTACCATGAGATACTCTAATTTTAACCATGCAACAATCCTTTCTAAGCTGGGAACTACTCATTTCTACCTAACCAGATTCAGGTTTTACTAACTAACGGCAGATAAAGGCAATAGAAGAAATAATGGTAATTTATGTTTCATAGGAAATGCTAAAGCTGAGTCTGTTGAGGAATACTGCTCTTTAAAATGTGACTTTATATACAGAAAAGAACCCAGTCACATAAATATGTACATATTGAAAGTGTTCATAAGAAATTATATTCCCCATATGAGAACAAACACTTTTTTATCAAATTAGTTCTTATATAAGAGAAAATAATGTCCATATTTGTATGATACTGACATTTTGAGTTATTTATCTTAATAAAGTTGTTCTCTCAAGCAAATATGAAACTGATATAAGCCACAAAGTAAATGTTCCTAGGAGATTTTCAAAAATAGGAATTTTAAGCTTACATTATGTAGTTTGCATTCACCAGAATACATTTTCTGAGTGAAAAATAAATTATGTAAAATAAGTTTCTACCTACTAGTGAAACATCTAACAGAGCTGAAGGCTGCACTTGAAATGTCTTTTTTAAAGCAAGTTTTACTTCAAAGGGATAATGATCAAAGTATGCATAAATTCCCAAAGGACATGAAAATATATGCACAGAAGGATTTTAGTCTAAGATGCTGACAATGAATGCATTTGGAATTTGCTTATTAAATAATAGTTGCTATGAATTAATAATATATTAATTTCACTATGACTTGTATTCCCACATGTTAAATATTTCAGAATTGATCATATAACCATTAACCGACCAGATGAAAATGTTAATTCTAGTTAAAATGATGCACAGTCAAATACCATTCCAAATACTGTATCTTCAGCTGAAAAATATATGCCTATATGATGTCAAAATTTCACATCTCCTTTTTGTTTCCGGAAGTATTTTCTGAGCCCAGGAAAATGCAATTTTTTTGTTAATATTTGAACTCTTGAATATATTTTACAGAAGTTGTACCCAAGAATACTTTTGAATGTTAAGCTATTAATTTTAATTCATTTTGTGCTTCAGTCTAGAAGTATGCATAAATGTTAAAAGACTTTCAATCATAACAAAAATTTTATTGGATTAGTTGTCTTTGAAAAAAGGCTGTTTAGTTTGTCGGACCAAGTTTTGAATAGGAATAGAGCATTTTTTTTTGTACGCCCTAAACCTTAGAGGGTGATGACAATGTTGTATTATATTTGTTAAATAACTTCCTGATTTAACAGTGCACCGTGAACATACGGTATCTGCTGGAGGTAGACAATTCCAATAGCTTTCTATAGCAATAGTAATAATACTTAGACTTACTGTATATACCATTTTACAGTGCTTTACAGCCTTCTCTACTGTAAGTGGTTTAAGAGTCAGCATATTGCCCCCAACAGTTTGGTCCTCATTTTATCAACCTCAGAAGGACGGAAGGCTTGAGCCAGTCGGGATACTGTAGAACTGCAAAACTGTTGGCAATCACCAGTCAGCACAATTAGCCTGCAATATTGTATTCTAACCCCTGTGCTGTCATGCAATATGCACTGTTGGTTAGTAGCACTGTGCCTTGATTTGTAACCTAAATTTGCATTCCTTGAACACTTATGCACACCAACTTGTTGGTTGGGATCCATGTGAATTGTTTCCATAATTAGACAAGTGCTCTATTGTCCAGAAAATATTGATATTTCAAAATCTAGATTAGCACCAGATTACCAATGTCATACAAATCTGAATGAAATTAGTATCAATTATATGTATAATCACATTAATTCAGCCACATCTTTTTGCCAAATATAAACATTTAAAATTAGTTTTTGGAACTGAATTAGATTGAGGAATATACTAAGGAGATATGACCAATATACTAAGGAGATGTGAACAAGCAATACTGTATGACCTTAATAACTTCCCATTAGTGTGAGCTATTGATTTTATACATATGTAGTAGCTGTTATACCTGCTGGATATAAATGACTGGTGCATGAACCACCTGTCACAAGTCTTACAGATTTGTTTTAAACAGCTATTATATCAACCAGTCGACATTTACATGTATATGTTTTGTACTGACATTTTCAAATTGCTACTTATCTTGCAAAGTGCCAAAATGTAAAGAAACCTGCACTGAAAGCTTTCAATAACATCTTTATATAAGGCTATTTAAATATGCATAGCTGAAAGCAGACTTTCCTATTCATGTTCCATAGTAATAAGTGTCTTTAATATTATACTATTAGATCAAATACATTAGATGTATTTATCAAAATACATCTGGCTCTAAATACTGTGTAAGTATGTTTATAGCATTAAATGATCTTAGGTATTAAGCTAGGGTTTTATTTTTTTGTTCCAGTCATTCACTTCACAGAGGAAAATAATAACAAAGAGGCCTTTTATATGAGGAAATACTATTTTTACTAGATTATTACTAAATTCACTATATCCAGGATGTTGCTATAAACTGTGCAGCTTGTTTTCATCTGGAAATAAGTTAATATCAACGGATATAATCTATAACTCTTTTTCCAGTTACACCTTTGTACATTCTAGATCAGGAAACTATAAAAATGTAACACTGGATAGTTCTGGAAAACAAAAACATCACGAGAAAGAAGAGGAGATTGTGCCAATTTCAAACTGGTAACCTTCTATATGTTAGGCAGCATCATAATCAGTGTGATATTTCTTTTTATTTAAATTTTTAAAATGTTCATAGTGCTGGTATAATTTAATATGTTCATAATGTTTGAGCAGAATGTTTAGCTTTTATTTAAACTGTGAAATCCTACTTTTCCTTGTAAAATAATCATTTTTAATTTTGCCTTATTATATAACTGATTTTATCACAGACTTTACAAGCAAAGCTATAGCCCAGATATTATCATGCTAACTATACATTGAGACATTATCTAGATATTTCTATTGTTCAGTGATAACTAATTTGGCTGCTAGAAGAAGAAAATAGGTTTTTACTTTGTAATTTTTTTTATTATTCTGGCAAAGATATGTAGCAATATTAACTTGGGAACAACTTTGGTTATACAGATGGTCCTTGATTAGTGTGGTTAATGAATCCCAAGAAATGGCTATGTTACTCAAATTCACACTATTCGAAATGATATTTTCTATGGAAAATAGATTAATTGGTCCAAGTGTGATGGAAATACAAAATAATTTTTTTAAAACATAATTTTTATATGTTTATTAATGAAATATAACAGTAAAAGATTACAAGAATATATTTACAATTTA
This sequence comes from Protobothrops mucrosquamatus, assembly GCF_001527695.2. Classification (NCBI taxonomy): domain Eukaryota; kingdom Metazoa; phylum Chordata; class Lepidosauria; order Squamata; family Viperidae; genus Protobothrops; species Protobothrops mucrosquamatus. The sequence goes on from NW_015387081.1 coordinate 335,974, forward strand.
AATTTATTTTAATAAAGTCAGACATTAGTTATGGAAAGTACAATTTTTAAAAATATTAGATAACTAGATCTCAAATACTTAAAATAAATCGAATGAACAAAAGGGTAAACTGGAGGATAAACCCATATCTAGAATGTACCTGCTATCTCCTGTATTCTAATGTAGTCCTTCAAAATGGGCTTCTTCTTTCTGAGATTTCCTTGAATGAAATTTTTTTTCTCCATTTTGCATACTTAACAATTAGCATCTCCAAGGCTGGTGCATTTGCTAACTTCGTGTTAACTGAATTTGGGCTTGCATTAAACATGATCTGGTATCAATTCATAGTTTGCATGAAATATAATATTGTACTATTCAAACTGACACTAATCATGACTTACACGTATATGACATTTCATTACACACCTTCTTCCAAAACTGATACTTTATCATATTCCAACCAGAAGTAAAAGAATATTCCATTCAATTTTCAGTCTCATCAGCAGCTCATTTAGAAGATATATGTGAGATTCTGATCAGAGTTTAATGTGCTACAGATGTTGAAAAGAATCCCCCACATTGCCATAAAGACAGCCAAGTATTATTATATAACTATGTTTCTAAATCTAGGTTCCAGGATTGTGGTATGTATCTATTATCCATTATCTATTTCAAATACATTCAGATGCTTTTCTTGAAATCATACCCATGGGTTCTGTTAAAAAATTAAATATACTGTAGATAGGTCGATATAAGTGGTATCATTTATTTCTGTTTTCCATAAATGTTTGCATGATTATTCTCAAGGAATCAAGGAAACCAGGCAGTGTGAATAAGCCCAAGGAACAATTTATTTTTCTTAGAAGGCAAGTTGCATATAATCCAGTATCTTGTTTGTTCCAATCCAATATTATATTTTTCACTAGTATTTGAGAAAATACAATGGTGATGAAAAGTTCATGAAAATAATTGTCCCTCTTCAACAAAGGAAAGGGATGGGATTCTCTATATACAGTTGGTAAATCAAATCTTGCATATTGCACAAATATTTTCTACCTAGAAGTGAGAAAACCATGGCATATGCTATATTGTTTCCTTATACAGTAAGTGACACAGTGAGGCTTTGACAATATTGATCAGTAGAGACTGAGTCCACCTTTTTTTCTGCCTGGGAACAGCTGAAATCTTTGCCATGAAAATTAAATTTAACAAGGTCATTCATGCGATTCCAGTAGGTGAACGGCCTAATTATTTCCTTATTTTGCTTGAAAATTGGCACAATCCAGTTGTTAAATAGTCTGAAGAGACTTTAAGTATGTGTGTAATTCTCAAAGAGCAAATCACCATCTTGCATTAAATATTTCTTCTTAAATCAAAGAGACCTTGAAAGCTGATTTGTAGTTTGGATGTGATAAGTCAGTTTAAATCAATGCAGGAGGACCACAAAAATCATCTCAGACATTCCAAAGGGCACATCTGGAACAGTATTTGGTAGTGAATAGATAAGGATAATAAACTGAGCCCTACAATTACAAAAGTCATCAGTCCGCAACTGTGAAGAACTCCTGACTAATTCATTGATTGGGTTCCCCCTCCCAAAATAAAGCATGCAAAATTTATATTCAGAATCATATGTTCCATTTTGTTCACGTCCTTCTATTTATTATAATTTATTTTTTTACTTTTGCTTTTAAAGGAAGAAAATATATAGTGTATAAAATGCAAGTGCTCCTTCAGGAAAGCAGTCAGGATTCGCCATGTGTCTGCAATTAGAAATGTTTATCTCCCTTAGGGAAGTGATGGTTTTCTCTTCAGAAGGAATATCACTGATGGTCAGTGCATTTTTAATTCTCTCAGAACAGCAATTTGCATATCAAAGGGCTGGTATGAGTAAACTTCATCATGCTTCCATCTGTGATATCATTCCCCCATTAAGACCTAAAATAAGAACAGACTGTAAGTGTTTCTTGTGCTGTGCTGTTTTTCTTTAGTATTTTACAGTGAGTTCTGCCATGTTGTATTTACTCTAAAGGTTTTGCAGCTGCCTCTCTCCAGTTAAAACATATTTAAATAAAACAAAGAATATGGGGAAAATAATTTACTGTCAACAATTTTAAAGAAGCCCTTTGCAGTTTTCAGGATTGAACAGAATAATTGCTCAACTGATTTCCAGGCATCTTAAAATAGTTATTTGTTTTGTTTGTAGGAACAATTTTAATGGGGGGAAAAACAAAGGAACTTTGTGTTTAAAAAATGATCAATTAACATCTCCCACAGGGTTCACATTTTATTAACAAAACAATCAAATGCATATTCACGCAGAAATAAGTCATACTTCTAGCACTTAGTGTATAATAGATGCCTTTAAGACTGAAACCCAAGATCATGCCATTAACACAATCTGTAATCACCAAAAGCAAAAGGTGGGCTTTGGGTTTTTGTCAAGTGCAGTGCCAGATTTATATGTACTTCACAATATGTCCTGGTTTGCTGGAATAGAAAGTTGGTATTTTCCTTTTTTGTTTTTCCACCCCTTTCAGTTTTTCTACAAGTGTATTGCAATACATAAGTATTTACTTCACAGAAAAGTAGTTTATATATTCTGGATAAGTTGAAGAGTTATCCACCAAGAGCTGCTAGCAGTTGGATGGCATATAATTTAATAAGTTATTATTCATTAATATTGTCTTTCCGAAAGAAACAGTCTGGCTTCTGCTCATTCTCATGATTATATTTGGTGAAATATGATCATTAATGTGTGTGCTGCTGGAGAAAACAAATCCAGTCCTTTCCTATTCCTCTTCCCCTTTCCTTTCTCTGATAGGAATAGCAACTTCATGAAATGTATTCCATTAGGTTACTATTCCAACCAATGTCTGGCCTGACAGAGGGATTCTTCAAACAGCAGTTGTAATCAAGGCAAGTGGATGGTTGCAACCTTCCTTGACCCTTTAAACTTTATACCCCCATGCAAGCCTTTCCTAAAGAGAGAAGGAATGTCTTCTGCTCTTATTTGTTTCATCCAGTACAGTGCTCCCAATACATTTGCTGATGGTACAGGAACAAAATTGCCATCCATTCCCACTTTTCCTGGCCCCACAAAATTCAGGACTCACTAAATTCAAAGGAGAATCTCATAAAGTTGCTTCTATCAGCATGCAAGAACAAATAATCTTTTCTGAAAACTTTACTAGCCTATCTGCAGAAGCATGCTAAAAGAACTGTTGTTTGGGTAGAGTTTTAGGAAATGATGAATTTTCCTCCCATCACCGAAGCAGGTGGAACATATTGTTTGATTCTCTGAATGCTGTATTTTTAAATCAACATAAAAGTAGAAAACAGGTTTTCAGTGATACAAACATTACAATATACAAACTAATTTCAAATCCTGAAAATTTCATCAATATCTCTCCTGTATTCCTATGCAGTCTATAATAGTATTTTGTCAAATTCATGATATTTTTTTAAAGCTGAGGTGATATTGATATATCAACTGAATTTCCAGTGTATCCTGAGTATCCAACACAAAAGGCAAACACTCCACATTGGCACTTTAATATATAGGAATACAAAGACAAAGAAATAAAACCACTATATATTACTCCACATTTCTGACCATCTAACCCAGCCTATGCTATCAAATACTACTCACTTAATGTCTCAATTATACACATGATTTGTTGATTCAGCATTCAGCAAATACAACAACATCAGGTCAAAGAGTAAGTAAATGCAGTTATTATAGTCCATTGGACTATAACCAGAGCAGGAGATAACCAGAACAGGAGATAGACCCCTCACTCCCCTGTTCTTTTTATTATGTGTTATCCAGATTTGCTATTCTTGCAATTACTCTAATTCAATAACCTTTATCATTCCATCTCCAGTTCAACATTCAACATTCTCCATATTTTACTGTGTTTAATTATGAAATTTCCTATGACTAGTATAATTTATATATAATTTGTTGAAATGCAAGATCATGAACTCGAATCAGAAGGTGTGTGTGTGTATGTGTGTATGTGTATGCATGTGAATGCCCTCACCTTCAAGTTAGCTTTTTTTTCTACTTCTCTGTCTACCTGGACTATTCCCTGCAGTTTTCTTGTCAAGATTTTTAAGAAATGCCTCCTTTCTAGGAAAAGAGACTGATTGGTTCCAGATAACTCAGCTGGCCTCAGTTTTGTACCTGATGCCTTAACCCAAACCAAACTTTTTTTCTGAATCAGCATAACTTTTATGATTATGTTATCATTATGATTTTTTTGGAACATGCCCCCTCGTCCAAAGATCAGTGCATTGGTCGAGGCAGTCTTTTAATTTGAAATAAATGCTCCCCAAATATGTGCCTAATTCTATTCTAGATATTCAGTGTACAATACAATTTGCATACTTGCATAAAATTAACAAACAATACTGAAAAGGAAGTCCCACCAATTGTGGAGAGATGGTGGTCGATCCGATCGGCTTGGGAAAAGCCCTCTAGAAACCAGCAGGAGAAAGGCTAGCTTAACTTCTGACTCTAGACCAAGCTACAAGCAGCCAAAGCCCAAAAGCACTACTTTAAGCTAACTGTAAAAACATTTCTGGAATTGGGTAAGACTTTCTCTCTTCTACTTGAAAATTGATTTCCCGGGGAAAAAAAAGAAAAAGAAAAACCCCAAGAAGCAAAAAGCCTCCGAAAGTGAGGAGGGGGACCTTTGCCCCACCCTCCTACAGACGGACGTGGCAAATTAAACTTTTCAGGGGCAACAGAAATATACTGAAATGAAATGAATATAAGACTTAATTTGAATAAGTTTGAAATCGGTGGAATCTGTTAAGATTTTCCTTTTAAACCATGAAAATAGAGGAAAACAATTGTCTATTACTGAAAAATAAACTGGTGCTGACATCTAGTGGTGGATGAAAATATAATAATAATAATAATAATAATAATAATAACAACAACAACAACAACAACAACAACAACAACAACAATAATAATAATAATAATAATAATAATAATAATAATAATAATAATAATAATAATAACGTTGGAAGGGACCTTGGAGGTCATCGAGTCCAACCCCCTGCTCAGGAAACCCTACACCATTTCGGACAAATGGCTGTCCAGTCTCTTCTTGCTCTATTACAGGAACTGGCAAAGCCCAGGAAAAAATTACTTGTTTTTTGTGACCTTCAATGTCTTAATAACAGAGAACAGCTGTGACAAAAAAAAAAGAAAGAAAGAAAACATTTTGGGCTATCTACAAAGTGAGAATTATAAACTTTAGGAAAAAAAATTGAACTTTCTGGATTATAAATACTAACTCAACTCTGACTCTAAAACTGTCTTCAGAGAAAGGAAATTTTTGGCTATCATGGAAAACCAGAGATTTGCAGAAAGAATATACCAAGAAAAAACAAATACTTTCTAGAAGGAGATCTATGCTATGTTGCAACTAATTCAAACAAAAATGATTTCAAACCTTGAGGAAATTAAAAATAACTTTGAAAATATAAATGAACACATATCCAATTTAACTTCACAACACAAAACTCTTAGAAAATAAAAATAGAGAGCAAGCAGGAAAAACAGACAATTAAACACGAGACAGAGGAGAGAGATTTCAAGTTGGAACTTAAGCATAGAAGGAAGCACGACTTAACCCAGATGAAAAAAACTTACAGGAAATATTGGACATGGAAAAGATAATCTATACTCTAAGACAGGGGTGTCAAACTGCCGGCCCATGGGCCGGATGCGTCATGGCAAAACCATGCCCATTCCATTGCCGGCAATGGAAAAAAAGTCACGATACATCACGACACGTCACGTAATGTTGAGAGTTTGACACCCCTGCTCTAAGATCACAAAATAAGTTTGAAGACAAGAAAAAAGATTTGACAAAATGGATTCTGCCAGGAGAACTACAAGGACTTGAGAGACAAAAAATGATGAAAGAAAGAAAGAAAGAAAGAGAAAGAAAGAAAGAAAGAAAGAAAGAAAGAAAGAAAGAAAGAAAGAAAGAAAGAAAGAAAGAAAGAAAGAAAGAAAGAAAGAAAGAAAGAGTTTTTCAATGAATATGAAGGGGCAAAACCTTCCTATGAAAACATCTTACCTGTTTTGCCTTTTGTACCTGCAGCAACATTTACAAGATTATGGGAAGACTCTTTGATCCAGCGAAGCATATTGATCAGGAAAGATGTTTGGCAAAAAAAAAGGCTAAAGTAAGAATTAAGAAATTAGTTGATGGGATTTACCAGATCAAGGAGCCATGCGCACACGCTAGTCAAACTATAAAAGTGACTCTCAGCCGACGAAAGCTAGGCATTTTAATTGGTGTTTTAATTAGTAATTTTAATATTAAATTATTTTACCATATTCCCTGGTGCTTGTGTTTGCTCACTGATTTTAATATGGAACTACCTAGGGATCACATTTTTAAAGAAATTTCTGATATATAGATAATTTATAGACATAGATATAGATATAGACATTTTAACTTCATATAAATTATAAGAAAAGGGGAAATGTAAATGAATTTGCATTTATAACCCAGTTTTATTTCTATGTGTTTGCCTACCCCAGTTAATGGTCTAAAAAAATATCATGTTGCCCATGAATTCCGTGGTGTCAAGAAATAACAATAACACTGATTTATTGACTTATTCATATTCTTCCCTGGGTTCACATATGTCACTAAGGATAACATGGCTAGTTTGGTTTTGCTCCTTAATAAGGATACCAAATTAGCTCTGCAAATATACAGGTTGTCTCTAGTTCATAGCAAAGAGGTGCGGAAATTCCTGACTCTTTTCTGTTACTCAGTTGACATCCAGATTTTTGCATGGCCCAATTATGATAATCTTTATTTAACAAATTGTGGGAACACAACCTTTGCATCATATTGAGTAAACCTCTGGTTACGAAAACAATAATTTATTTAAATTTCTAAATTTATTCAATTATCTATTTTTATTACAATCATAAAAATAAATGCATGTTAAAGGTGCTTTTCTCATGAGGCAACTGGACTTTCTTGTTTTTCTTTTAAGAGATTTCGGTTTTCATCCAAGAAGCTTCTTCAGATCTAAGAAATGTCTTCAAAGAAAAACAAGAAAGTCCAATTGCCTCATGAGAAAAGCATCTTTGGGATAACTTTAATCTGGATGACTTAGAATCTCCATAGACATGTTAATGTAATAAAGATTGGATCTTTGCATTAACAAAAATATTTTGTAAACACTACTGCAGGGCTGAGGCAATGCACTTATTTATTTAGTATACTGTGCAAATAGTAGGTTCTCTATCATTCTGGGTGAAGAGCCAGCCCCTTAACAATTTCTTCCTCAGTGTTACAATCCATAAACCAGTTTAACCAAGCTGTAGCAGAAAAACAAAATAGAACTGTATCACACTATTTGTTCAACTGAATATCTGCCATTTTGGGCTCTTCCTCTCTTTGAGTAATTTCAGTTCCAGCTGGTGATCATTAACAATTTCCAGCTGCATTACAACAGCACAACTACATTTTCTACTGTTGTGTTAAGAATTTGTTTATATTTTATATTTTCCATTTCTCTTCTGTTCCCTTTTTTTAAACAAATTCTCTAAATTCTAAGTATGGATTTAAAGCATTACTTTACAGCTCCTTGTGACTTACTCATCACAAAGGTACTTTAAGGAGATATTTCTCTGCCCCTTCTTTTCTGAATTTTTTCCGAAAGACAGACAATTTCTTTTTTTTTTTATAGGCATACACACACAAAGCACACATATATTTTACTTCCTTCATGAAAAGATGTACAACTAGACTTTGCCTATCTCTCTAGTGTATTTCATTAAATCTCCTTGTTCTAGTAATTAAAAACTTAGATTCCCACACTCAGAAAAGAAAACACACACACGTTACTTCTTTCATTTCCATCACAATTTTCAGATTGATATGCGTATTTATATGCTTTAAATATATATTTTAAAAAATAAGCATACCAACAGAAATATAATTTGTAATGAATGACTAAATAGGGCCATGCAATGTGAAAATGTACTTAAATAAATTGTTTATATGCATTAATTGTTTTGTAAAAAATAAAAAATGTAGGAAACCCAAACAATGAAATAGATTTTTCTAATGACATTACATATTAATGAATCACTTTATACAAATATTTCTTCGAGATAAAAAATAATAAATCAGAAAAAAATTAAAGAATCAATATTTTGCCATGTACATACTCATTGATGTGACTGTCTTTAAAATAGTTCTAGATGGGCCATGTCATTATACATCTATTTTGGTCATCCTGTACTTTTGATTGAGAAAACAATAAACTTATTAAATGATCATTTATTACTAGGTGGAAGCCACAAAATCAAGGTATTAACAGTGCAGGGTGTCAAACTGCCACCCCACGGGCCAGATGCATCACGCCAAAACCGCACCCATCCCATAGCCGGCAACGGGAAAAAAGTCACGATACATCATGACACATCATATGATATCATGAGTTTGACACCCATGGCTTAGTGCATCTAGTAGCACTGAAATATTTTTAAGAATATTTGAAAATACTATGGAATATTTCTAATATAGCTAAAACAATTTTCTGCTAAAAAGATAATACTGTAAATTATAGTTCATTAAACCTAGAAAATAGAGTTCTGCTATTTGCAGTTTATCTCTAGTAAAGTACAAAAGCAAATAGTGATAAGAAATATGTATTTTATTCAAAACCTATATTTTGTTGAATTTTAATGTTTTAAAATGTATTAATATTTTACTACTTTAATTGAGAGCCAATCTGGTCTACTATTAAGGCACCAGGTTAGAAACCAGGAAATTGTGAGTTCTAGTCCTGCCTTAGATATGAAAGCCAACTGGATATCTTTGGCCAGTCACTCTCTCTCAGCTCACGATATCAGATTCAGGAGACAAACCAATCAGTCAATTCTTGTCACAAGCAATTGTCAATCATTAGTACTTGTGCTACATTTGTATATCTTCATTACCAAATTATAATCAAGCTTATCCTTTTCACTGTTTATACAAAGTCAGAACCCCAAAAGGAAAATATATAGATATATATTATTAAAATGATTATTGTTTCTTTTTATCAGGAAAATGCAGCAAGCATTGCTTCATGGCTACTATCAGTTCAATATTACTATTAAATTAATATAACATTTCAGATGAGTGGTAAAAATGTCCTTCTGTCAACATTGTGCTCTTTCAAATCTACATCTTGATTGATGAGATCATAGTTTTTGCCTAACAGCCTAAATGATAGAAGATTCTGGATCATAAAAGTGTAATAACATTGGTGCTAAAAATAAAGTGATGCACCATATACAGTAGCTAACATGTTCATGCTTCATGTCTTGGTGATTTAATGCTTGCATCTGACCTTGCCTTAGATAAGCTGCTTGTTGAATGCTGAAAAGTATTTAGCAATTTTCATGATGTATCACTTGAACTAGATGAACATGACATTAAGTTGTCAACAGTTTAACCAGTGAAATGTTATGCTATTTTTCACTCATTGCTTTGTTTGTTTGTTTGTTTTAAATAGGGCTATTATGGCTTTGATTGAAAGATTAGTTTCAGAGCTGATCGACTCAAATCTCAGAATGCAGAATCTGGGATGCTGCATCAAATTGAAAATCAATCAAATCAATTCTAAAATCTGAGAGTTATGGACTCCTCTTCATTTTTGTTTTTAATTCTTCTCCTAGAACCCTATGTAGATTCTATCAACTTTATAGCAAGACATTCACTTAAAATTTCAGCACTGGACTCCAAGTTTTTATCTGTACTTTTAGCTGGCCATTCACTGTGACTGAACTCCAAGTTTTATTTCTCATTTTCCCTTAACTCCTTTTCACCTAGAAATACTGATAGAATGAAGTAATTTTTTTTTTATTACAGTTAGAAATCAGAATTTATTGTTAATCATCCAAACATTCAGAGGTACATTCTGATCTACTTATTTTGTGTTCAGTAATATCCAGGTTATTTTGATATTATTTCTTAACAAAATGATATGAACAAAAGTGATATCTAAAAACAATGTTGTTTTAAAATATGGGTTTCATTCCATGAAATCCATATTTTATTTTGTTTTAATTAATCAGATATGTCTGATCTACAGTATAGTTTTAAATGAAGTAAAGTCTGTAGGTTGTGGTGAGAGAAATTTGAATTAGTCACACAATAAGAATAATAAAATAATGTGGTTCTTGGTACTTATGTTAAGTTTTATTATATTCAACAAGATCAAGAACCAGCTTGACCAATTCATTCTTGTTTGAGTCAACCTTCAGTATTTGCTAACAATTTTTTTCTTTTTCATTGTTTCATTTCCTAAATTGTGTTTTTTTTCCAGATTGCTGCCATATTTCTTGTACTAATTTAAATCATTAAAACTTATTAATAGACTAATGATAACATAGTCTTTATGTTTGGCACAATTCCTCTGGACATTTTAATCATACCAGCTTCTTCAAACGTTTCCCTGTTGTGCTTTACTTTCCAAAAATTCTCACTTTACTGTTTTATGATGGCCACATAATTATAGTTTGAGACACTTCTCTAAGCCGGGTAGCCAATTTTTAGAGATCTAATAAGAACATTCTTACTTTAATTATTTTTTTCAATGTTTTCCTATCAAGAAAATATTCCATACATTTCAGATTTCTTATAATTACTGTATAAACATATGTATGAACTATTGTATTGACATGAAAGTTTCCCATTCAGCGAAACCCTAATATTAGTGCTCAAGTACTAATATCAAGCAACTTGATTGCTAAAACTGATACAAAACTTTTGAGTAACTCTAATATCTAACATCTTTATATCTAATTTCTAAATAGTCAAGGTACTTCCTAATCATTAAAACATACAACCTTATATTATTTTTTAAAAAATATAAAAAGAAGATATCCTAGAAATATGAAACCACATAAATTCGTAATAATGTCTTATCTGGGGTTGTCATGCCATACTAATATGTTAGCTATTTTCAGAAATACAAAAAAAATGGCAAGCCAGGAAAGAAGTGTGCTCAGCAATCAAGTATCAAAGCTGCTTTATTATATTCTAAAATATGCTGAGATCAACAATAGAAAGTGGCACAAAATCTGGGTTTACACAAAATGCTTGACCTCAGTCAATTAAAGGTCTAATGATTGTATTATATAATATGTTGATCTTATTTTGTAACAGACTATAAATCAGTTACAATTTAATACACTGATTATATCATGCATAGAATAAATAGTACATGCTACTATTTTTGTTTTGCAAGGGAGTGATATAATTTTATGATATTCTCCCACCTCCTCTCCCCTTCCTCCACTTTTCATTTTTAAATTATAACTTCAAGGATTTATAATGGCTGCATTCTAATTAATACACATATGAAATTTTAATTGTGTCTTAACATTGTATACAAAGAACACACTATGCATCACATACATTGTACTTTGTGGGATAATAATGGAAGCTAGTTTCAACAAATTAAAATTTAATTTTTATCCACTTCTGTCATTTTTACATTCATATACAAATCATAAACATTTTTGATGGTCAAGAGATTTGTCAAGATTAGTGAGTAATATTGCAGAGTAGGCTGCTCGTAATGAGGATTATGTAGCAATTTTATATACTTATTATAAAACTAAATGTATGCTTTAATGCATGGATTTTACAACTGAAGGCATAACATTCATTCATAAGAGAATCTAGCATTTGAAGACCTAACCAAGCAATTCAGTGAGATTCAACAGGTAGAGCTATAGCTTTCCACTTTTTATTTAAATTAGGCACTTCCAGTTTCAAAAAGTCACCCAGTAAGTTATCAGGACTGAGAATGACAGGTCTCCCAGTCACAATCCAACTATATCTGTCAGGACCCACTTCAACTAATCACCTAAGAAACCTAAGAAAGCAGATAGGGAGTGGGCCTCCCTCTGACCCACGCACTTTGTCCTCCTGCACCCACTATGAGCAACCTGGTCAAGGAGAGTGAGCATAGCAGCAGCAGCAGCATTGAGGAGGAGGTAAGTGCAGCTGGGCGCCCCCTCGGGGAAGTACGGCTAAGCTAGGCAGGGCTGTGGAGTCCTGATGCCATGGGAGCTCAAGGGCAGGGCTCTGGGCAGTCCATGCCACTGTCCAGAGGCCCTGTGCACAGCCTGACGTTCAGTGAGGCTCCTCCAGTGGACCATGCCCTGGCGCTTGCCCCCTGTCCCACCCACCCTTCCCCTCCCTTGGATGCGCCTCATTCCTGCCCAGGCCCGCATAGGTGCCCCTGACATGAGTGACATGGAGCTGGCAACAACCACCCAGTAGGCCATGCCCATGCCAGCCACACCCATCTGACCCCCCAATGGTAACAACGATGCTGATGCGGCCCTCAATGAAATTGAGTTTGACACCCCTGTCTTAGAAAAAGAGCATATGGAATAAATTATTGCATACACATACTGTAAGACCTGCACGTTTCATATTGATCAACATGCATATTTATTGACCAATATTCATCAACATCATCATCATCCACAGATAAATTACATATTATACTTTTAATGAAAAAAATCGTTAAGTTGTTAAAAATGTATGATTGTTTCAAAAGAAAAGCCATCCTCTTTAACTTATTTCTATGTCCTACATGGTAAAAAATGCAAAATGTATTGTTTTGACATTTTATCATTGGCAATAGCTGTCCTATTAAGAAAAAGTATGGCTATAAGTAAGTAAAGAAAATGACATACATAAAAAGAAACATTTAATGTCAGCACATTTGATGTTTTGAATAGAAAATAGCATAATAAAAATTAAATTGTCTTCTTAACTACCATGCAATGCACAATAATTGATAGCTAAAGAGCTAATCATTTAAATATAATTATATTTGATTATTGTAATTGCTTCCATATTTTCTGTTCTAGTAGAGGTCTTATTCACAAAATTGTTATCTTCTTGTAATATAAAATGTTAATTGGATATTTACAACAGTTTATTCAAGATGAGGTGCTAATTCTGTTTTGTTGAGTCTAAAATAATGTCATGTCAATAAAGAGCCATTTTATGTTGTCCAAATCTGTGTGCAATGTATTGGCCGTTCACAGCTACCATTTCTACTAATCAACTCCTTAAGCTAAAATGAATTTCTTTCTAAAGTTCTAATAATTCTTTGTCACAAAGTGCATGGTGCTTGAAATAATTTACAGCATTTCACTGCAGGTGAGATGAATTTTCCACAGAATAGAGATGAGTTAGCATTTCTCCTTTGCTCTAAAAAGAATCTGAAGGAGAAATTGATAGGAATTCCACTGATTATTGATTAAGACCGGACTATTTCAGAAGCAATGCAACCCTATTCGTGGTAAAAGCAAAATGACATTGCCACATTAATTTATTTCATCTATCCAAAAGACCCTCCCAGCACTTGAAATGCTAGAGTCTTGACTCCTGTGTAGACGTTATACTGTACAGGCACAAGAACCTTTTCTGGCCAGAAATAGCAAATTCAGTCCCTTTCACAGGTCTTGAGTCCCCTCAACTCCTACCACTCCCTCTCAGCAAGGACATCAGCTGAGGAAGTGGTGTCGCATGGACTACTTTTTAACTACTTCAAGCTTTGGAAAAGGTTTCTTACTTTTTCAAGTACACCATACACCAGAAAACTGATGAGAAACATCTCAGAAAATAAATTGCATTGTCTTTTAACCTCTCTGTGGTGTTTTGTTCCACTTTTGCATCATGAGGTATTTTATCAGCAAAAATAATGTGTGCCTCTTAGTGGCTTGCTATAGAATGAAGGCTTATCCCTCAATGCATTGTGCAATATTTTATTACTACTCTCTTTCTGAGAACGGATACTTAATAAGGCTCAATATTAAAATGTTATTAATTCCTTTAGCTGCATTTTAGCACACAATTTTTTTAATTAGGACAATATTACCTCACAGCTCACCAGGTGGCACACACCCCATCTTGGAATTTCACAATGTATTCCAGAAATAACTAATGAAAATAGCTTAATTTCAGTTGGTCATAATGTATCTTATTAAATAGAATGTGGTCTTCACAGTATGAGTTTCTCTTATCTCCTTATTGGAGTCAATTTCTGTCTTACTTCTACTCTCAAATGATCTCTTTATTAACAAAAAAGAATACCATGTGCCAACTTTCTCTCCAATTGTTTTTTCTCACATTTTTTATAATAATGTTTTAAACATTGTATTGTATTTTCCAAGTTGGAGCCAGAGCTGCTATCATAGTCCAACAATGCAACAAAATTGTTCAGATTAACTATAACAAGCATCAGGACACTATGATCCATTGGTATATGTGCAAAAATTGTAATTTTTGAATTTTCTTAATATGTTATAATCACTAAATTGAAAAAAAGTTGTTGAAAATCAGAATGTTAAAATTGAATGAAATTTTAAACTGCTGTCTGGAATGCAAACAATAATTTAAAAGAAATGAGTAGTTTTGTGGATATAGCAATAATACACCATAATTGTGGGAAAAGAATTGGAAAAAAATAACATATAGCAATCTAATGATCAAAATGGGTAGATTATGAAAGAGATCTTGCAAAGTCATCTCAATAGTTTTTGGGCCATTAGACTAAATAACCAATAGATTGTTTTAAAAAGTAAACATTTTGGCTGTATTAATATGGATTTAAAAAACAGCTTGCAACAGCATAAGAATCACCTATTTTTCACTTGATTCTGTTCATTCAGTTATTCTATGACCAATAATGTCTGGGAAGTTGTTTTCAGATATTTGTTCATTTATTGCAGGTAACATTACTGTTACCTACTTTATTCAAAGTCTGCTGTATGAGTAATTTTGGAAAAGACTCTGAAAGAATATGACTACATTATTCATTTTCTTTTCATTTTCTTTTCCAAAATGTTATTTAAGGTCATTAAAACAAGATACTAAACAACCAGTGCCCTGGTGGGTTAGTGTTTCAGAGATACTTCCTAAGATAAACAGGCAAACACAGGTTAAAAAAGTAGTGGAGCAGGAGCAACTTCCAACTTTATACTCACATTTCCATTGAGCTCCCTTATGGAAATCTGGCAAGGAGCATTAGAAATTTCTTATCCATTCTCTTCCCCTCCTGGTAAGCAGGCAAGTGGCTGGGTGGGGAGAGGAGTGAGGGGTTGTGAGATTGGCTGGGAAACTGTCACAGAACATTGAAAATAAAGATCATGTGACCGCAGCTGGAGCCAGCAGTACAGCAGCAGCCTGTAACATTAAAGCAGCCATAACTTTCTCAAATTTCATTCCCTTGGGAGTCATGAGTCCCTATTTTTGGACATATTCTATACATTAGCACATTTGAGGTCCCTTGGTTCAAACATTTTAGTTGTATATTATACCATTTCATCCACTTAAAAGTCATGACAAAGAGAATTTTAGTAGTATGTTAGTAGCCTAACAAAGATGAACAAAGCTTTTAGGATATATATAAGACATCCTGTCATGCTAATGAGATCCCAATAGTTTCCTCTGATTTTGTAACAGATAGCTTTTCAAAAAGAAGAGGATAAGGAAACAAATTGCTCAAGCATTTTTGTTGTAACATTATATCCAATGAAAAATTATGAATAGCAAACATATAATTTTTCAGAATACTGTTATTGATAATCTAACACAACTAATAGTATTTCATTATTTTGTTTATTTGGGAGAATAAATACTTTTTTTCATTCTGAATCTTTTTTATTCCTAGAGAGAGGGGATATGAATTTAAATTTTTGGCAAGCAATAATCAAATCTCATATAATTGTCATAACATACTTGAACAAATATAAGTTAAACTGCAGACTAGTAAAAAATACAAGTAAGTCTTAAAGAAATCCTAAATTAGACCACAATGTAGAGCAATAGTGGTATGACTGAAAAGTTGTGCTATGCTATATGCTACTTTTTAAAAGTACTATTCTGTCATTGTTCTGTCAGAACAATAAAATTACAGATAAATTTATGTTGACATTCATAATCTTTTTTCAATATAAAATTTTATTGTTTTTATCATAAACGAAAAAATACATCACAAGTATTACACAATGATTTATCCCATCCCCCTACCCCCCAGACTTCCCAAACCAAACCTAGGCTAACATTCAACTACAAGTAAACAGATATTAATATCTCTAACTCCAAACTCTAAACTTAAGCAATCCATCTCCTCCGTATT
>NW_015387081.1:353964-362289 GCF_001527695.2 Protobothrops mucrosquamatus
TTCTCACCTACATCGTCCATATAGGACGACTCGGGAACTCAACTCCTACCCCGGGCAGCTCACCGATCCCCTTATGCCCAGGGGAAAGGTATCAAGCCGTTTGGCAGCAGATGCTGGCTGTCAAACCGGCTTTTACGCAAAACAGGCGGGAGGCAGCAAACAGCTGCGACCAGCGAAATCGCCTGCCACCGGAAGCCTCGACATTCATAATCTTAATACTTGGATCATTGTAAGAGTTGATAAGAAGTATTTAATTTTAATTAATTCTTAACAAAATGTTTTTTTTAATATGGATATTTAAATATTGTGTATTTCAAGACAAGTATATCTGAGAGAATATAACTTTTGGTTCCTAAATATGTTTGTTTTGTTTGTTTTAGTTGCTTGGGATTTTACAAATTACCTTGCAAAAACAATTTTAATTCAATTAGACATACTTCTCAGTTTGCTGCTTATTTCAGCTGCATATACATTGTATAACAAAAGGCCTTTATGTGAAACATCTATGATGCTATAACATAATGTTGAAAATTTATTAGGCATGGAAGTAGCTCTCTAAGTTTGTCATATTTCTTAGCACGCTATGATTGCAGTGATATGTGCTTGATCCCTGAAAAGCATGCTTGCAAGTAATATGCAAATGGAGTCTGAAGCTTTCAAAAAATATTTAGCTTAACAGAATCAGTTTAAACCTTACATGATTGGGGAGGGGGTGCTATGAAGTAGCTTCTGTGAGTTATTTATAATTTTAATCTTGGTTCTGCTGCTATTTTGGTTGCTCTTTTTTAAGTTTAACAAATCAAAAACTGAATGAACAAACCTGAAGGGTATCAGTTTAACAAGTGCAAGGCTGGGACTTAAATGCTCACAGGAATGATTGCTTCCCTTTCTTCTTTCCTTCCTCTCTCCCTCAAGAGGGGAGTAGTCACACATAAGATTTCAAATAAAAAATGTAACTAGAAATAGGAGACTTTCTATAATTTTAAGTCTTTATGCTTACCATTAGTTTGGGGTTTCTCAATTTTTCCTAAGGGCCAATATCTGCAAAAGTTAGCATCTTTTTTTGGTACTATTATTGATTCATTTAAACCATTAATATTAATACTGACTGCCAAGAGCATTCTAGAGTTTCTGTCAGATTTTTTTTCTCCTATCTAAATTCTGGGAATTGAATCTATAACCTTCAGCATGCAGACAATACGTCTTCCTAATAGAGTACAGCTATTCGCCACATTGATTCCTTTCCTTTTTAAAAAAAAAATAATGCCTATTGAAATAATGTCATATTAGGACCATGTTCCAAATTGGGTAGCGTTGTGGCTAGCGTTATTCCCACAGAATAATATTGCCATTATAGTGACAATATTTTCTTTTTTATCCCCCACTTTAAATATATAAATGAAAAATACATAAAATCATTTTTTCAGTGTCGTGCAGAATTTATCTCACACTTCTTCATCCAACTAAAGTATCATATATTTTAGTAATGTAATATGTCCCTCCAAATATACCATAAATAGATGCTATAGATATATGGTGTTTCAAAGAGGTACAAATATTTCTTGTTCCAGCATGCAGATGGCATTATTCATCTTGTTGAATAAACACAATAGCAAAGTGAAGGACCTCTTAGAACTTTACATAGCCTCAATGTGCATGTGTGTTTTTTTGCATTCATAGCAACAATGTTCAATGTGCATAAGACAGTCAGCTTTGTATTCCAAAGTGCAACCTGAAGCTACAATATCACAAATATAACTCCACATATGTTAGCATAGTTTAGATTAGTTTCTATGAGTTTATTTTGAAACCTGAACACTTTATGGAGGAAAAAACCTACAAAGAAAGTCAGTGCAGAAGCCTTAAAAGAATCCTGTAGAAAAATGATGCCATTAGATATTGTCTATGACTTTCATTTAGATTGTGTAATTGTATATAATAGTACATTTGAGCACGTCTGTTAATATTATGGGGTACTTTTTAAAATTGCATTTGCATATGTAAGTCATTCAAATTCATCTCTCCAACAAGTATATTTGTAAATGGAATTAAACTGTTTTTACTAGATCAGGAAACTCAGATATACATAGGATATGCGTTCACACATGCCTTAAATTATATCTCATCTAAACCTGAAATATTTAACTTAATGAGTTGTTGATGCACATTAAGTTGTGTGTCAATATAATGACACAGTGTAAACAGAAACCTAACTTTTAAACTTTATTTTAAAAAGCAAATCTATTTTATTTTGTTAAATTATGTAAAAATCAAGAATTAAGGAAGGATATACTTTGCTAATTTATTTGTTGAATTTATTTGCTGCCTATTCAGTGTGGAGCTATTCTAGGTGGCTTACAATATTACAAAGGAAGAAAAATGAAAAGGCATGTAAACAGAGGTAAAATAATAGAACAATAAAATAAACAATGACAAAGAAACACAACAGGAATAAATACATCATTATGTTAAGTAAAATGATGGGGGCATGTAGAGTAGAGATTTATTTTATCCCTGATGTTTTTAGCCACATTTTAAATATATAATTAACTCTTGTCAATCCTGCCCAATTTGGTCCCTTAAGTAAGAATGAATCTGGACTTTAGTTAGTGTGAAAAGTTTACTTTACTAAAGGCCAAGTGGATTACAGTATAGCAAAGCTGGAATTTAAATTCACATGCCAAACCTTCCTGGTTAACTATCCCCATTCAGTACCTCCCCAGTTCCTCCCCCTTTCAAATCCCGTATTGCCCAATAGTATTTGAATAAATTGTTTGGAAACTGTCTCTTCAACAGTGGGCTGGTTGGGGAGCTGTTTCATTCCATTCCCAGAACTTTGACCTTGAGATGGTGTCTCTGGGAGGTATGATGTGTAGTTAGCTTCCCAACCAGCTCCCTCCCTCTTTAGTCCATTACAGACCGGCAACTAGCAAATGCAAAGCTTAAGTGTATGGTGGCAGTTCTGGCAAGTATATTGCATGCTGATTAAGTAACTGAACTAAATTATTGTATTCTGTTCCTGGGAGATTGCAATAGACAACAATACTCCACTAAAAGTAATAATATAACATAATATAACATAATATAAAGTAATAATATTCCAGCCACTTCCTGTTGTTGCTAATGTTTCAGATCTCAGCAGAAGAGTATTGGTGTTCCAGGCATCTGGGTTGCTTCTATTTAGTTCCAAACAGATTTATGAGATTGAGGCTCTAGATCAGAGGTGTCCAACCTTTCTGGCTCAAGGACCAGAGGGAAGGAGAGCAGTTTCAAAATTGGTGTGCATGTGCGTGTGCATGGGACCATACACACTGGCACGGCACTGGCAGCTCCGTTTGGACATGCAGCATGCGCTGGCACAATGGCACACCCCATGGTGGCTAGTGGCCCATTCGCACATGCGGAAATGGGACACGCAAACCACCCGGGCTAGCAGCACATGCGCAAATGAGCTGCGGACACCCGCCCTGCACTAGCATTCCCGTTCGTGTTCGCGTGCATTCACAAACAGGGCCACAGGCATTGGTGTGAGTGGGAGGAAATGCGTGCCCATGCATGCGTGCACTGGCCAGCCGTTTCTGCAGCCTGCTGGCCAAGAGCGCATGGCCCAGTCCCGGGCCGCAGACCATAGATTGGGGACCCCTGCTCTAGATTGTTATTATTTAAATAAACAACAGAGTACAGTGCTGATTTCAAGATTAATACTGCAAATCTAAAACATAATTAGGATGTATTTGGAGATATTCCCAGCATTGTGATCCTCTGGATGGAAAACAAATTTAGCGTCCTTTTGTCGCATGAGGCAGATTTTCCCATTGAGAGTGTAGCATTTGCCTTGGTCTAATCCATCATTTATTAAGTTTTTCTATATTTTCCCACCTTGCTAGTACATGGCAAGTCTTGAATGACACTGTTTCCAGGAAACAGCCTTTCTGATTTCTAAAGAATAGTCAATGTTGAATGGCTGGTTGAACATTTTTGTCAGAAAAAGCATGTCAGCTGGAAAAAGGCTCAATGAAAGCTGGAGTTCTAGTGAAAGGCTTGTAGTTTTCTCACTTTTTCTAAATAGATAAAAGCAAAAATAGCCACTAAATATTTATGGTGCTATTAATTAGACAGATGGATAGCCTTGTCATATAATATTCTTACTAAGGCTTATAAATTCTAGACATATCTAGCTGAATTTTTTCTGTCTCAGGTAATAGCCTAGTGAGAGATTTTTAAGGGTCTTTTTGGTCTAGTATCACTCTCTAAAAATATCAGTTTATGCGAGAAAAGCCACAAATAAAATGGGAGTTTATTCTTGTTGCCACTGATATAAAATTCAGAAACAAAATAATAACTCAGTATAAATCCCTCCTGGATGGGAGGGAGGGAGCTGCCAATGATCTTTTCGGCCATCCTCACCACTCTCTGCACTGCCTTCCTGTCTGAAGCAGTGATGCTTCCAAACCAGACTGTGATGCTGTATGACAGGATGCTCTCGATCGTCCCCCTGTAGAAAGTCCTCCTGTAGAAAGTGGTCAGGACAGGGAAAGGAAGATGTGCTTTTCTCATGCGACACAGAAAATGCAGGCACAGCTGTGCCCGCTTCACCAGTTTCTCACTGTTGAGCGACTTCAAGCCAGCCTACTCATTAGCTGCGACACCCAGGAATTTGATGCTGGTAACCATCTCCACAGGTGAATCATTAATGTACAGAGAATCATTAATGTACAGAGCTGTGCCTTCCTTTTCTGAAATCAACAATGATCTCTTTGGTTTTTCCGGTATTTAAAACTAGGCTATTTTACTTACACCAGTTCACCAATCCCTCAACCTCCTTGTGGTAAGCTTCCACCTTGTCATCCTGAATAAGGCCCACTACTGTTGTATCATCTGCGATAGAAAAATGTGGGTTAGACAGCATCACCACCAGATTGATTCGTAGCTGGCTGACCGGCCATATTCAGCATGTGGTCCTCAATGGAACTGCATCTACATGGAGGGAATACACATCACCCCACGTGGTTCCGAGACAAGACTCGGGTCACGAGAAGTTGTAGAATTAGTTACTAAACCTACGTCACTATCTACCCCTGGAGTAGTTTAAACGTCTACTGTGGTTCGACCGTCTTTATCGGTTGTGAAGTATTCTATCCGAATTCTATGTCTTCCTAGAACTGTTTGAACTTGTGACCCGTGATAGATTCAAAATGAAATTCAATGGTGAAAAAAGTAAGGTTCTACATTTAGGCAAGAAAAACCAAATGTACAGGTATAATATGGGGGGTACCTTGCTCAATAGTAGTAACTGTGAGAGGGATCTCGGAGTCCTAGTGGACAACCACTTAAATATGAGCCAGCAGTGTGCTGCAGCTGCCAAAAAAGCCAACACAGTGCTGGGCTGCATTAACAGAGGGACAGAGTCAATATCACGCGAAGTATTAATACCACTTTACAATGGCTTGGTAAGGCCACACTTGGAATACTGCATCCAGTTTTGGTCACCACAATGTAAAAAAGATGTTGAGACTCTAGAAAGAGTACAGAGAAGAGTAACAAAGATGATTAGGGGACTGGAGGCTAAAACATATAAGGAACGGTTGCTGGAATTGGGTCTGTCTAGTTTAATGAAGAGAAGGATGAGGGGTGACATGATAGCAGTGTTCCAATATCTCAGGGGCTGCCACAACGAAGAGGGAGTCAATCTATTCTCCAAAGCACCTGAAGGCAGGAGAAGAAGCAATGGATGGAAACTAACCAAAGAGAGAAGCAACCTAGAACTAAGGAGAAATTTCCTGACAGTTACAGTAGAACAATTAATTAGTGGAATAAACTGCCTCCAAAAGCTCTGAATGCTCCAACCCTGGAAGTTTTTAAGAAGAGACTGGACAGCCATTGTCTGAAATGGTATAGGGTTTCCTGCCTGAGCAGGGGGTTGGACTAGATGACCTCCATGGTCCCTTCCAACATAATCATTATTATTATTATTATTATTATTATTATTATTATTATTATTATTATTATTATTATTATTTTGAGGTAGATAATATAGTTCATTTGCTATATATGGAGGAGCGAACTGTCCTATTAGAAATGCAGAAACAGCATAAAATGTGCACTGAGGTTGCTGAAATATACTACCTAAAGAATATTCTTTGTTATAGATAGTCAGTGATCTGAAACTTTTCGACTGTTGGTTCTTGGCTTGTTGATATGCTAATGTGAAATAATTATTCCAGTGAATTGAAGCTGAAAGTCAACATGTATATTCATTAATTCAATATAAGCACTTTCATTGTTAATCATAGTTGGGAGATCTATTTCCAGCAAGCAAATTGAGAACCTCCTGATTGTGCTTTGCCAACCATAACATTTTATCACTTCTAATGTCATATTTCAAAGACCCATATCAGAAATATTTGTGATAAAGTTTTAAATTTTAAGTATTCCACATTGCAAACAAAAAAAGAGGAAAATTATACCATACATCACTTTCATTCATTCAAAACTGTATGCAAATTAATACCTATTATAAAATACAAAGTGTAATTTCATACCAGTCTGTTATTTGAGGAATTATAATAAATTGCATATTAATACATTTAATACATTAAGAATATCTCATCTGGCTTTCATAAGAAAAGACCATATATTTTTGAGGTTTCACACAAAGGTTAATAGGTGTGTAGTTTCTGGCAAAAAAGACTGGATAATATTTTTACTATGCACAGTGTCTCCATTGATAGATACTGTATAACTGAATAGATTTGGCAATAATCCATAAACACATTTTTCATATTTTTGGTCAGGATTATTTAGGAAGTTACTCCTATTACTCCTTTGTCTACTGGACTACAACTCCCAGAATTCCTGAGCCAGCATTCTGGCTCAGGAATTATGGGAGTTGAAATCTACAGATCATAAAAGGTCATAGTCTATTGCAGGGGTGTCAAACTGCTGGCCTAAGGGCCGGATGCGTCATGCTGAAACCGCGCCCACCCAATTGCTGGCAATGGAGAAAAAGTTGTGATTTGTCGCGACATGTCACGTGACGTTGCGAGTTTGACACCCCTCTATTGCAAGTTGAGTCTATTGCAAGTTGAGAAAAATGAAGATGGGCAGAGTGCAAAGGGGGCAAATCTTATGATGAGTAGGCGTCTTGGTTTAATTTTACAATTTTATAAAGCTCCACTATTGGTTGATATCTGCTGATTAATTTAAATGCTAACAGAGATGTGCCTCTATTCTCACCTCAGACAGGTTGGAAGCCATGCTGTTAATCTGTTCCTTAATTGTTTCTATATAAATGTTTTTGCAGTGAACAATTTGAGTCCTTGAACATGGCCTTGCAATATACAGTAGCACCATAAATCTCACAAAGTCTATATACAGTTTAATTTGTTCTTGGACATATATATATATATATTCTGCACTGTGTCCATTCTCTGAAGTTCATACAGGGTTTTTTTCCCATAGTAATTATTCAGAAGACTTATTTCAGTGGGACTTGCATTATTGCAGCATTTCAAGAATTTGAAGTATTCTTTTCAACTAAGGCTAATGCTGTGGCTTTCAATTACTTAGTCCATAGCTTAATGAATCTTTCAACTCATTTTAAGCCTGCTCTTCTGCCACCTGCTCCTAGCTGTGTTACCAGATTTCTTTGCATCTCATTGGAATGCTAATAAGGGCATGAGCCAGGGCCTTTGTTGAGTTCAGAGTGGTGATACTGCTGAAATAATATTTTGCATTATCCTGGTGGCATAAAAAATTACATTTAGATACAGGAAGAGATAGAACTGTGCATAGATGTAAGCATAGGCTTTGATGTATAATATTTTAAAAAGTTTTTCCTGTGCTTGCCTATGCAAGCAATTTTAGATGCATTAACAAATGAAAATATTACCTGCTTAGGCAGCTTTGTTTTGCTCTGATAGGTTCTTTCTATATTCAAATTCAAAAGGAGGTCACAATAGTTGGCCACAGTCTGAGTTCACAAATTCTTACATTAAATTAACCATCTGAATCACAGGTAGATTTTTTCCCTTGGGTCATCAAGATAAATGTAAATTAGATCATATTAAGATTAATTTAGCTACAAAATTCAAATTATTATGAGGAATTCATGCAGAAGACCACTAGGTAGTTCAAGTGTGACCTCAAAATTAGATTTGCATGGCTCTTTACTTTGTCTTTGAAAAGAGCAAAGGGCATTCTATAAGGCTCCCAATGTTAACTCAAGAAGAAATCCCGACTGAATTCAGTCGTTAGCAGAATAATTTATTACCAATCAGCATGTGTTCTGAGGCAATGCACTCCTTTATTGAACTTTTAAACAGT
>NW_015387081.1:362570-364990 GCF_001527695.2 Protobothrops mucrosquamatus
GGTAGTTCAAGTGTGACCTCAAAATTAGATTTGCATGGCTCTTTACTTTGTCTTTGAAAAGAGCAAAGGGCATTCTATAAGGCTCCCAATGTTAACTCAAGAAGAAATCCCGACTGAATTCAGTCGTTAGCAGAATAATTTATTACCAATCAGCATGTGTTCTGAGGCAATGCACTCCTTTATTGAACTTTTAAACAGTTTCTATACAATATATGCATAGTAGGTGTCATACTAGACAAATCATGGATAACATAGTCTATATGGCCATGATGTTAGAGAACTCTCAGATAGCACTGCAGCATCTCTGAAAAAGTAACTTCTGACTGCTTGGTACTGCCACACTCCTTCCTTTTTATAGCAAAAAAAATCCATATGCTTAAATGCTCATTATAGATTGTTCTATAATATCAAAAGCTGCTTTTGATACAGGTGTGGTTGTCATGAGAACTGATATTCAAAAAACCCATTGCACTGCATTAATGGTATAAGGGAAAAGGATGTGTCTGGACAATAAAAAATATATCACTTAATACCAAATAACAATCTAAATATGCTCGGAAAATGTTTAAAGAGAAAGTTTAAAGCAGATAAAATCATGGTCTCATTTTATGTCACAAAGAATTAATGACAGTACTACTACACAGCACAAATGACCTAACCAAATACACCAAGACTGAAAAACCCAGAAGCATGAACCTCATCAACCTTTGTCTGACCATGTACTTTCAGTTCTATGAACAAATATATCAACAAATCAAAGGAATGCCCATGGGACTACTGTTTCAGGATTTATAGCAGAGACCATAATGCCTAGAATTTATAGCACTCACATGCATAAAACTCAAAATGTAGATGACACCTTGTCAGAATAAAAAAGGACCAACTAGAGATACCAAAAGTGGTTTTTATTTTGAAAAGGTAACTTCAAAATATCTTCAAAAAAATCAGTCCAGTTGCCTTTCCAAAATAAAAAATCACTTTTGGTACAACTGAGAATATTCATAGACATTTGACCACCTAGAAAACAGATAGAAAACTATCAACAGCATCTTTAAAAGAATAAAATTCAAAAGGGAAGAAGAAAACAACAACATGCTACCCTTCCTGGATATGCTTATCAGCAGAGACAGCGATGGCAAATTAGAGATACAAGTCTACATTAAAACACTCACACCAACCAAGTGCTCCATTACCAAAGAAGCAACCCAACCTCCCACAAGACAAGCTGTATAAGAACATGGTTTAGACTATGTAAGAACATTATTTGTTTGAGGAACAAGTCCATTTACTAGACCTTTGCCAGGGAAAGATCTTGTGCAATTAGTCAGATTCAGCAGCATTGACTATCTTATGGGGCAATATGGAAGAACAAATTATACAGTAAATGGAAACAATAGATTGGTATTTGACCACAAATAATTTTCAAGAGTTCTCATGAATGCTAATTTGTACCTCACTGATTAGCTATCTGATCCAATATTATTGATTGATTTGTGATACTATTTATAATAGGTGAACAAATATTTTATGACAATAATTATGTAAATAAAAGCAAAAGGTCTGCTGCATAATCATTCTGATAGCAAATGTCAGCAAATTTATAGGTTTATCAGCAGATTTTTGTTCTCTTTACCATGTTATAAGCATAACCATTTAATTTTGTCTAAAATCTCAGATATTCTGCAATATTTCAGCATATTCCTAGTCAAGAAACTCAATTGTTTGTAACTGTACTACATTTAAAAATATTCTCCCTGTACATTATGGGTTATATGCCTGATGTTCTCCACTTTATATGTACTGTATTTCCAGCATTTATTATTTTTTCAGTGTAAGAGGGCACTCATATTACTGTTTAAGTTTTTAGTTTCAGCTTTAAGCACAAGTATGCCAAGCAAACAATGACAGCTGGGAAGCAATATGTAAGACAGATTTGCCTCTTCTATGAAACTGCAAGTTGAGTCGGAGTCCTCATGTTTTTATAAATATTCCTTGAAATCTATATTTTTCTTATTCAGGATAAAATTTAATCTTTTTTCCTTACTGATTTTACATAAACTCTGCTAAACACATGTGGAATTCCACAATGTTTACAAGCTTTCCAATACTAAGAGAAGCTTAAATATCATCTGTTTAAAAACCTTGTTACTAAAATATCTCAAGCATTCATCAGAATACTAAGCCAGTATTCATTAAAAATGAATTATTCTCATTTTTATTGAATTTATTTATTTATTTATTTATTTATTTATCAAATTTATACCCCGCCCTTCTCCTAACGGACTCAGGGCGGCTTACAGCCAGTTAAAACAGATAACTAATACAATAATACTAATTTTAAAATATGATTAAAATGAAATATTCATTATTGGCCGTTTCTTTTTAAAATTATTTTAAAAACCAAATTAAAATACCCCTTA
>NW_015387081.1:366612-370281 GCF_001527695.2 Protobothrops mucrosquamatus
GCATTCAGCCTCCCCAGGATCCTGTCCACGTCCTCGGGAGCCACAGAGTCAAACTCCTCCCATATAACAGTCTCAAGACCTGCTCCCGTCTCCTCCCCTGGGGCCACCCAGTCGGAGTCAAGACCTTCTCGAATCCGAGCGACTTTGTCATGCAGATATTGAGCAAAATCCTCAGCCCTCCCCTCCAGGGGATCCTCCCCCCCCTCAATTGAAGGAGGGAGCGGGTCACCCTGAAGAGGGTGGCCGGGCGATTATCTGATGACGCAATGAGGGTGGAGTAGTAATTAGACCTCGCCACCCTCATCGCCACTAGGTAGGATCTAACCTTTGAGATATATAAACAGAAATTATTAGAATAATAATTATTAGAATTCCTTTGAGATATATAAACATAAATTATTAGAATAAACAGGAGCAGAACAGTAGTAGTTAACATGATGGCTCCATTATTTTTTAAAAAAGGAAATGAGTGGTTTAATTTTCAGTTTTTATTCATAAAGAACACAGAGCTCAGTGTTTCACCATATTTTTTCCACTTATCCGAAGATCACTAGTTTCCATTCTTCTTTGCAAAGAAAAAGTTTCTGTTTCTATTTATGTTAAGGATGAAGTTCTTTCAGTTCATAAAAGAATCAATCAATAAATATTGTGTCAAAATTGCCATTTTATGCTATAGAACTGCATGCGTGAGATGTCTTCTGAAATTCAATTTAAACCCATGGGACTAGTTTTGCAGACTCTCATCTGAAATTGCAAACTATGGCAACTTGTCATCTTAAAAGGCCTTATAGCTGAATAACAAAGTTACAGTGTTAGAGTGTAAAATTTTGTATATCTGTCTGCCTGACTATCTAAATAATCTATAGAGTCTCCCATCTTACTAAAAATAACTTTGTGTGGCATACAACACGACTAAAACAGTGAATAAATACAGAACACTAGTTATTTATATCATTATGAAAACATTTAAAAACTATAAAAACTAAACTAAACTAAAAAATAACCAGCAAAGGGATGTTAATAATAATGGAGACATTGTTCACAGATTTCCTGGGATAACAAGGTCTTAAGGTACCTTCAGAAGGCAACTTCACTTGTGGGTAAATTGCTAGAGTAATTATGAATGTTGTATAATATCTAAACCTCCATGAGTTAGGGATGGTGGTGTATCTATTAACTATATCTATGAAATTATATTTTTTACTATATTTTTTACTATAATTTTTACTAATATTTTGGAATAGTGATAATGTAGGTGTTGATGAGCACTGCCTTTTGAAACAAGTCTAATAATTATAATTGTTATTTTATATATGTGCTTCCTAGCTGTGGAAATAAGTCAAATATAATTGTAGATAATTATGCCAGAAATCTTGAAACATTTTGAACATTTTGGGCCTAAAAAAATCTGAATAAGTTCTAGATGGCAGTAAACTTTTCTGTACCTTCTTACTTTCATCTAGAATTTTCCATTACAGAACTGATAGAACTTTTAAATTTTGAAAATGAATGGTATACTTCACTACAAAATGGTTCCATGCAAATGTGGAATTCCAAAAAACTTGGCATTCAAACAAATCACCCATTAATAGACACATAGAAATAAACCATATTTGCATACCATTCAAAAGAGACAATAAAAAAGTTAACAAAGAAACAAAAAAAGATCTGCAGCAGCCAACACCCAGATAAGCAGGAATTAACCACAGACAAATAATCAAGCAGAATTAATACCCAAATCAAGGAATTATCAAGGAGGGAAGTACATGCCCAACAATACTGACTGGGCAAGCTAGTGTAAATAATCAGGGATAAATATCCACATTCATTTGCACTGATTGTGATGTAGTTGGATAAAAAACGTCTGCAGGCAAACAACCAAGCTCAGAGAGCACCAAGGACTCCTAAGCTACATATATTTTCTTCTATTAGAATTTTAAAAATATTGATGAATTCCTGATATAAAGTGCCAATAAAAAAAGGCCAGACTCTTTAAAGGGAACATAAATAGACCAACCATTTTCAGTAATTAGCTTTAAGAGAGAGAACAAGATAAGTCTTTTAGTGCTATTAAATGATTCTAGCTTTTCAAGATTTGTGCAATCAATATATATTTTAATAGGAACAATAGATAAAACAGACCAATTTAAGCATCAATGAGATAAATTTACAGGATGTATTGCCTGCCTGTCATCCTGTTATTTTAAATTGTAAGGTTTTTGTCAAAGAATACACAAATAGAATTCATAATTTTGTTTACTTATGTAATTTCTAAGATGGCTTTATTCTAGTTTAAAGGTAAAACAATAACGTACCAGGATGAGTAACCATTTCAAGGAGGTGCTTTAGCTTGTGCAGGAAACAGAGGTGTGTTTGGGGAATTGTCATAAAAGACAAATATGGTGGATACAGCAGTGCAATCAAAGCTCTGGTGAGACACACATAAAAACTTCAATTGTATCATCATGAGTCCCAAGAAAGGTGATTGGGGATGCTTGGATGCAATGTAGGGGTGAGGGATTGCTGCAGGGAGGTGCTGCAAGAAATGAAATGTCAAGGACTAGTTGTACTTGCAAATTGAAATAACTGTAAATAACCCAAATACTATTTTATAATATTCATTTCAATATTTAGTAGACATTTTCTTAAGAACTATTTTGTTTTATACATTATTCTCTAAAATACAGATATTTTGCTATGCTAAAATATGGGTATCAATTTTCCTGCTATGTGCATCTTTGTATGTAATTTTTGACCAGAAAACTGCATTTTAAAATTAACTGAAGATTAACTGCATTCCAAAATATATTAGTTTTTTATTAAAATATAAGTGAAACAAACTTTTATCCCCTTCCTGATACCAAGACATTGATTACAGTTCTGTGTTTCGTGTGTTTTACTATCTCTTAACCACTTTGTGTGCATCCAATTATAAAAGTATAGATAGTGTTATTACAAAGAGCTAAGTCTCTTTAGAGATAATTTTGATTATGCAAAACAATATTACTTTAAAGCAAGAAAAGGAAATTATACTTTTTAAAATGCCTTTTTCATGTTTAATCAAAATACTTATTAAATATTCAAAGCTGAAATATGAAAACATGTAATGAGTTTCAAAAGTCTAAAAGGAATATGATTAATTTCTGATAGTTTAAAAGGATATACGGGATATGAGAAAAATTAAGCTTAAAAATAAATATTATATATTAAACTATTTATGTTTTCATGATATACAAGTCATTATAAGTTCAACCTCTTTGACAGCTTTTTCTTTTAAACTTCACCAAATAATGATATGGCTATTTTTCATCTGTTGGAGAAAGATGAGTTCATATTTTTCAATTTGCTTGTGGGTGGCAAGTAAATATTCTGAGTTGCAGATTCGAATTCCCACAGTGATATCGCTACTGTACTTTGGACTTTAAAATCAAATTTCTGCAGTAGAATTTTCTAAAGGAACGCAGGAAAGGGATAGCTAGATTATGCTACAGTCAGTCTATCTCAAGCTAAGTTCAGCTTCTGGTAACTTCATGGACATATCAATATAGGTTTCTTGGGTTTACCTTCCATTTTTTTTACCTCTCAGTCACAATTGCTTATATGTCTGATATTTCCTAGAACAATTCTATGAAAATATTAACCGGGCCAATATATTTAGCTTTTAAAGAC
>NW_015387082.1:0-15570 GCF_001527695.2 Protobothrops mucrosquamatus
ATATGTAAAAAATAATGTAAACACTTAGCAGAAAGTTTCATATAATGTTGACATTAATGACTATCAAGAGATACATGAATTTAGAAATACATGCATCTCTCTAATTTTCCTACTAAATCAGTGGATGTTACAACAAATTGTATATATTATTTATGTTTTGTGTGAAGAATGTTTCTGCTTTGTTCTCCATATATACACACTCTATATTTCAGTGTAAATTACATAAGTAATATATATAATATGTGTATGTGTGTGTTCTGGATCAACCTCCTTAACACACATAATACACATACATACTCAAATAAAACTTCCTAAAGTAATCTTTAAAGCCAAGAAAAGTAAATCAGTCATACACTATATGATCTGAATTACCAAGCAATGAGTTTCATAGGCCAGCTGCCTATGAACATCTGGCCACTACCATTGAGAAAAAAAGCTATATTTGCAAGATAAAGAATTAAAAGAAAGAATAATTCCTGTATTTCTTTCCTTTTTCTAGCAAAACTATTGTGTGAAATAATAGAAAATACTTGTAGCATGAGTTTTAGATTTTAGGAATGGTCTGCTGTCCAAGCTTGTTTCAATTTAGTTTCTGAATATTTTGTTACCAGATTAGGTAACGTCAGCAGCAGGATTTTCTTGTCCTATTCCTCTTTAGCTTATATATGTTCTGTGTGCCAATGTGGTCAGCTGGTTGTGTGATTAGTTGCTGATTTGGAGCTATATTTAAATTCTGAGCAGCTGATTGGTTCTATTGTTGATTAGTCATTTGAATGGTCTGGTTTCTTAAGTATTCATATGCTGGATCTAAATCAATATACTTGTTAATTGCTTCTTTGGTAGAATACCAGGCTTCAATAAATTCAATTATATGGCACATGTTGGCATGGCCAATGATTTTTGTTCCTTCCCAATCAAACTGGTGTTGTTCATTGTCAATGTGGCACGAGATTTAACTATTGTGTTTCCCTCTCCTAGTTAACAATAAAATGTATTTCTTTAAAAATATATTTAAAGTGAGAGATAATGTCACAATTGCTATTACATTTTTCATACTTCTTTATCTATAGTTTGGCCAATATCATGTTTACTTCTATAGATTATATCTTGCAATATTTGTCTGGAGGCGAGGAGAGGCAAGGCAAGGCAAGGCGAGGCGAGGCGAGGCGAGGCGAGGCAAGGCAAGGCAAGGCAAGGCAAGGCAAGGCAAGGCAAGGCAAGGCAAGGCAGAAATTCTGATGCAAGCATCTGAAACAGTAAGGCCTTTTATTGCAAACAGTAAGTAAATAAATAATATTTTAGTAATATTTTATTTCAGGTGGTTTTGGGTAGTAAAATAATATAGGCCAGATTTTAAGCCTGTCCATGGTATCTGCAAAAGCAACATACAATGTTTGCATTTGCATTTGATTTTAATTAAATATATGTTTTATTTTTTATTTGAAAAAGCCAGAATCTACCTTTCAGCTTATCTTTCAGATATTAACTATGGAATATTAAATCAATTTCTGATTTTTTCCTTTCTCATGCAGTACCAAGATGAAAGTCAAACCAATACAGTTGCTTTTAAGGATTTTTATCTATATGTTTAAAGGTGTATGTTTCCCATTTATTACAGTTTGTTTGATTGCTTCTATATATTTTGGAAAATTGCTTTTTTTAATGGAAACTGCCCATGCTTTAGTTTAGTTTTCCTTTGCTTTGCTTTGTTTTTCCCAAATGTGTGAATATGTGTACATATTGTGACATTTTTCAGAATAATGCTATTAGATATCAGTTGACTAATACCTGTTGTCAGTTTATAGTTAGAGCAAATATTCCTTCAGGAATCCAACACCGTAATTCACTGGATTATGTCATCTTAATGTAAGGATAATTTTATGACATTTGTACCTGTATGGCAGTAGTAATTCTTATCAATCTCTCGATTACCTTTGATGATTGCAAATTACTGAACACTTCGGTAAATGTGGTTTTATTTTTGTAACTCATGTTTACATTTTCTATTGCAGCAACATAGTTTCATCTTCTATATGATATGCAAGTTGACTTATTGCAATTTTATGGCTCCCAGGTATAATATTAGTACCCAGAATCATATAAAGGCTTTAACTAAGAAGCATAATGCATGGCTTTATCTTGTCAGTATACATTTTCTGTATTTACATACAAGCCTAGTGACAATGAAAGGGTATGTTTGCGCCAAAACAAGATGTGTTCAATTACAAAGTTTGCTGCCATAATCATATATCAGCCTTGAAGTGAGATTTAAAAACAAATTAGGAAAGAATGTTCTGTGATTTCACTCTGATGGATTCATGATGGTCATGTTTATTGTTTACTGTCCACATATCCATTTTTTTCACTATAAAATAACTAGCTTAAATATTGCTGTTATTTTAGATATTTTTTTCTTTCAGTTGGCCACCAATTAACATGAGAATAGTTGCCATTGGCAAAATGTCTATGTAGAAGTAATTTCAATCATGCTAAATAATTAAAACTCAGCATTTTTACCTGAAAATTGTAAATCAATCATAGCATATATAATTTTAAAATTATATTTATATATCATCATTACTCAAAGTAAAAGTACTTGAGTGGTCAGATAGATAAGATATAGAAAACCCTTTTTGTTGTTGTTTTGTCTGGTTTAACTGTGTTTTTTTCCCCCTAATTTTAACAATTTAAGTTGTAAACTCCAATGGTTATCATTGGTTACTTGGACAAGATCTCTCTCTTTCTCTCTCTGTGTGTACAGTATATGAGAGAGAGTCGTTGCACACATATATATTTATGTATATAATATGCCAATGTCTTAAAAACTGCTCTGGAAATACCACTGGGAGACAGTGATTTTTTTTAAAAAAAAATTAAGCCATGCAAGGACTTTTATTTTTACTACTGCAATTTACCTTAAAATATTGAAATTTTTGAAGCCGTTTTTTAAATTTTTTTCCTTTATTTTTTTCCAGGTTGATACATAAATATTTCTAGAAATCATATTTAGATATTTTAAAGCATTATATACTATTGACATCAATGAAATGGTGGAAATTTTATTTTTAGTTTATGGCGGTGTATGGAAAAATAACAAATGTAATTTAGGAAAATTAATATTCCTAATACCACTGCAGAGTCCTTTATTTCTTAATATACGGATCTAAATGAGGAGCATTTGAGAAGTATATGACCATATTATCTGCAAATATATTTAAAAGATACATCTGATTTCCATTTTTTTTTCATTATCTAATTATTTGGCAAATTCCATTGCCAGAACCTTTAGAGCCAGGTTTAATAGTTAAGATTAAAAAGTACAACACTGCTTGGTACTTCTTAAAATCATAATTTTATCATGTTATAATAAAACAATTAAGCTCTTAACTAGGCTTTAGTTGATTCATAAATATGTTCAATCATCTTACAGACCCAAATATAAATGTAATTAATATTGGTTTTAAAAACTGTATTTCAAGAAAATAAAAAGCTTTAACTATGTCTAGATAATACATAGCTAATGATGATTCATTAAATTTACTAATATGTATAATATGTAATAATTTACTGTTGGGGTAGATATATAATGGTTTGGAATAAAGCCAGCTTGATTCATATTAATAATCATCTATAATCATTTTTATTTACAGTTATTGTACATTTTATAATGAATAGAATAGAATAGAATAGAATAGAATAGAATAGAATAGAATAGAATAGAATAGAATAGAATAGAATAGAATAGAATATTCTTTATTGGCCAAGTGTGATTGGATACAAGAAATTTATTTCCAGTGCATAAGCTCTCAGTATACATACAAACAACAAAGTG
Source organism: Protobothrops mucrosquamatus (assembly GCF_001527695.2). Classification (NCBI taxonomy): domain Eukaryota; kingdom Metazoa; phylum Chordata; class Lepidosauria; order Squamata; family Viperidae; genus Protobothrops; species Protobothrops mucrosquamatus. Next base: position 3,833 of record NW_015387082.1, read on the forward strand.
ATAAAGAAGCTTTTCAAAGAACTTTGAGGCCTTGTTCTTTCGGAACCATGACACATAAGTCATAAGATATAATCATAAATCATAAGATACAACCAACAAGTTGTAGTCATAAGATACCGATAGGAATAGATAATAGGAAAGATGAGAAGGATAATAGTAATACAGTCCTACTGTATGGTTAGATATCCTTAGGCATAGGACAGTGCTGTGAGAATTATGTGTTTAGCAGACTGATGGCATGGAGTAAAAAAAAATTCTGTCATTGATTTGAATTCCTTTCTTTGCTGTAGTGTAGCTATGTTGATATCTTGGAAGAAGAGTATCATCTTACTATCCCATTTAATCTCCTCCAATTCATGATTCTTATAATTTTACCTTTTATATTTGAATTTGTAAATCTTCCCAAATTTCTCTATCTTGTGTGTATTCCCAGAAGAGTAAACCTGATGAGCATATTCAATATCTTTATCCATTACATCAAAATCAAAACTCAGGTCATTAATTTTATTGTCAGATTGGTTGTTCCAGTTTGCTCTTACAGTCCTTTGATCGTTATTTCTATTGCTACAATACTGTAAATCTGCCAACTCAATATTTACACCAGAAACACTGTTTTGAGCTTTACCTATCTCTAAAGTATAGTTTGTAGCCATATCATAAGCATTGCTGCCATCCTGAGCTGTATCTGCTTTTTGCCGTGACATTTCCTTAAATTGTTTATTCATTTGTCAAGCCATAGCTGCCAAGTCTTCAGTTATTCCCACAGCATGTTTATCTCAATCTGTCTTCAATTCTTTTTTTAAGTTGTTTTATTAATTGTACATTTATTTATTTATTAAATTTATTTAGAGGTCCATCTCACAAAAATGACTTTGGGTGGCATACTATAGTCTATAAAAAAGAACACATTTATAAAAGCATATACTTAAAAATAGAAAAAATGCATTAAAGCATTAAAAATGGAATAATTAAAACTAAAAATATATACAAGCCCCAAATGGAGAGAAAGTGAGTAAATCCACCTCTATAGTGGAGTCTCCTAAATGGGTCTAAGACAGCTGCTGACTTACTGCTGCTGGCTTGCCCCAGCCAGATCAACCCAGCCAGCTCACCCCGGCCAACTTGCCCTGGCTGACTCATTCTGGTGTACTCAATCTGAGTGATTCCCCATGGGACAACTCTCCACAGGCAATTCATAGCAACAACCGCCACATGCCTTGTCTCAATCTAGTCTACTGTTCCCACGGGCAAAGGCTAAAAAGCGAGCTCCTCCTCCTTCTCTCTCTCCATCTCTCTCACTCTTTCTCTCCCTTTTCATCCAGCTTTACTCCCGCCAATACCCCTTGAGATAACTGAACTATTACTTCTCAGACAAGGAGGAGGTTCCCCTTGCCTGGTTTGGGGAAATAACAGTACAGTTATCTTACCTGAGTTGTCCCATGGGGCGAGATGGCCAGGCAAGTTGTCCTGTGGTGAATTGTTCAGAGTGAGTGTGTGGAGGCAAGTCTGCAGAGGGAGTTGGCTGGGCAAGCCAGTTGGGGTGAGCTGGCTGCAGTAAGCTGGCCATGGCTATCCGGAAGTCCTATTCCTCATCTAAACATTGTCCTATTCCTCATCTAAACAAGGCCCCAGTTCCCTGGGACTCCCAAGTCTTAAGAAACTTCTGGAACATTGAAAAGAATCACGCTAACATAATGTCTGATGGGGCAATGTTTTGTAAGCTAGGTACCACAGCAGAAAAGGTAAGTCCCTGGCAATGGTATCCATACACTCCCAGATAGATAGATATAACCAGGCAGAGGCAGTCCCTCAGATAACCTGGTAACATGCCATGAAGGACTTTAAAGGTTAAAACTAGCACTTTGAAGCAAACTGGCAACCAATGGACTTTGCAGAAGTGTAGTATGTGCCATTCTAGGTGATATACAACTGCCTCTATCATTGCATTCTGCACCAACTGAAGCTTTCAACTGTTCTTCAATGGCAACCCCAATTTGGAAGTGAAAGACATTAGACATTAGTAACTGTGACCAATCCAGGAACAGACACAACTGATATACAACTTTATTGTGCAAAGACTCTCCAAAGCACCAACTCTTCCTTGAGCAGAAGTTATGAGTCTATAAGGACCCCAAAATTGTCCACTGGGTATGACTAGGACAGTGAAACCCTACCCAGCACTAAAGATGCAGTAGTATAGCTGTAGAACCAGCAGGTCCCCAAATTCAGAGCCACTCAGGCTTGCCAGAGTTCAACTGAAGCCTGTAGTTCCCCACTGAAACCTTCACAGCCTCCAGTCACAGGGATAAAATATTCCTGGTATCACTTAATTCACCAGAGGCCAAAATGTATAGTTTTATCACATGATTATTAAATAAGCTCATGGAAGCTTCAGCCAGTGCATCCATGTGGCAGTTCTTGGAACTTATCAGACAGCCAAACAATTTTTAGAGATTGCTAGTTATTTAACCTCCATTCTGGCTTGGTGGACAGCACATACCAATCTGAAGTTGCTTTACAAGTAGATAGAAATATTCAAAAAATATTTCACTGCACTACTAATAAGTTTTTTTTCCAGCATGGCATATATAACTATGTGTAATGACTGGTCAGCATTTGATTAGAATAATAGTCCCAAATTAGAATAATAGTCCCAAATTACTTTCCAAGTAATTAGGGCAATGATGTGAATCAACTAGAATCATTGACATATACATGCTGTTAAAAGAAAATGCTTTGTGAAGATAACTGGTCTTTTATTTTGGTTTTCTTTGATTTAGAAAAAACACACCCACAGATCATCTCTGTAGGGGAAGAAATAATAGAAAATTTTCAACAAAAGATTGTACACTTATATCATACTATTGGACAGTTCTTTGTCTTGAAACCACTGAATTGTTTGACTTACTGATACTTCAGATAAATTTTTGGTCTGCATTTAGCAGCTGGAAAAATAAAAAGTATCTTCTGTGAATGTATTTAAAACTGGGTCATTACTTGTTCAGTCCTTTTCTTATATTTTCTCATTTATCACCACAGGTATCTGAATCATCAACCAGAGAGGAACAGCTTATGAAACAATTCAGTTTAGCCTAATAAAATACAGTTTAGAACACTTTGCACTTGTCATACTATATTCTTATATACCTTATATACATTACAGTAAAAAATGAAATGAAATTGCAATAATGAAAATAATCATATTAGATTCAGCTACATTGAATTTAATTACAAATTGTTCCATGTTAGAAAGAAAGCCAATAGTAGCCTTATTCAAATAGTTAAAATGATAACTTACCAAAATAAGTACATTAGATAAACAATCTCAATTTTAATCAATGGAGTGATAACTATCTTTTAGTTCTGAGTAGAATTGAGAAATTGATTTTCTATTCTTTCCATACTTTCTTTCTTAGTAAATGTTCTATACCACAGAAGTATAGTATGAAATGCAGAGCATTCTAAGAAAAGCTAATATATAAATATATTCTTTCTCATTCTGCTCCCCCTTCCATTTTTGTAACTTTTTTCTAAATCAGAGACATTTCTGTGAGCTGAGCATTGGATGCAACTTCATATTTATCTAAGCATTGATGAATGTTTACCCCCAACTTTTGGGAAACCAAACAGATTTTATAATGAAAGTAATGGCATCTTAAGTTTTCTGTGCTGGCTACCAGACACATGATAGAAAGCTGGAAACTACCATAGTTCAAGATATGCAAACTCATGTGGAACTTTTAGAAGCAAAGAATCCTTTTTGCAATTGCTTGAACTGGCAACTATATAGCAAAGCAGTCAGCATTTGGCATGATTAAGATCAGGAATCCAATAAACAAATGACAAATCTAAGAAGACATAGTGAAGGGGAAACTGGAGTTCAAAGCAGGGCATGACAAGATATACATGACAGAGCTTAAGACTTGAAAAGTTGTTTTCAGCACTTTTTCTCAGAGAATGAGGCCAATAAATAACCTATTCTCAGCCACTACTCAAATGCATAACTGAGGTACATTACTCATTGGAGTCTATTTTCCTGCCAGCCTGCTTCTTGACTACTCTGAAAGGCTGTCAGTGGGTGCAGGCAGGAAATCCTGGGGACTTGCTGGATCTCCCTCAGCCAGAGTGGAATAACTAGCTTCAACATTTCTGTAATCAACACCTCCAAGTCTATTATTGCTGGAAATGCCTGGCTCTGCTGCTTTGTCTTGATCCTCATCAGAAGACAAGCCCAGCAGGACCATAATATTAAGTCCCATAAGTTGTCTCCTGTCTAAAAATATCAGCCTGAGGAACTTTAGAAGCAGGAGACCCAATAGCATTTCAAACAAATGTCTGTTCAGTCCTTCTTAAAAACCTCCAGTGACAGAGACCCACAACTTCTGAAGACAAGGCATCCCACTGATCAATCATTCTGGAAACTGTCAGTAAATTTCTCCTTATTGCTAGATTGGTTCTCTCCTTGATTAGTTTCCATCTAATGCTTCAAGCAAGAGATGACTCAAGGTCTATTTTCTGTCCAAATCTAATATAAAGCAAATATCCTGATATTATGAGGATGAGGTTGCTATGAGGATGTTAGTGAAACAGCAAATCATAACAATAGTGTTTGCTCATTTATATGGCGACTCATCTTGCAATAGTGAATCTGGATGATGTAGAAAGGTTTAAACAATTTATAGATAGGTTTATGCATTCCAAAAGTCCAAAAATAAAACTACAATTACTAGTCAATCAATATGATTTATTAAATACTGTTTGCAGCTTATTGTTTACAGAATAATTAATTATTCATCCATTAGCAATATATGGTAAATTTAGCAAAAAATATATTTGAGGCTGTTACATAAAGCAATCAAATAAAAAACAGATTGTGATCTGTAGCAATTTAGTTCTTTATTCAATTTATGAATAAAGAACTAAATGAAAGAAATGCAGGGATTTCAAAATATAGTCTTTTTCAGGTCAATAAGAGAAAGATTAAACAGAATTTCAGAAATTCAGACAATGGCAGAAATGACTTATTGTACATAGTGTCCAGATTTAAAAAGGACAAATAGAAATTCTTACACAGCAAAGACATACAGAATTTCAAAGACTTCTTACTACAGCAAAGAGACACTAAAATTTAACAATATAATATATGGATTTACGGACATGCACATGCACATATGCTAGGGAGAGCCAATATTTGCACAACATTTGCACTACTTCAGTTGAGAATGTACAGTAGGATAAATTAGATACTATAGTTTATGAAATAAAACAAGAGGAAAGAGGTGGGGAGTATGAATCACATTTTGTTTTTAAACTGGATATCTTCAGTATACAGTTCTGATTCTCAAAGCCAATGTTAGATGTTAGACAGATTTTTCAACATTTAGAGAGAATAAATATCCTTATCAATAGTTAATAGTTTCCTAGCTGTGTGTTTTTTGGTTGTTGTGAATCCTGCCTCGCTTTGGATTGACACCGTGCCTTGGAAACTCTGGATTTTTCTTGCCTCATGAACTCTCTTGTGTTGTGAATTTAAGCTTGCCTGGTGGATTTATTTTGATTGAAAAAATTTCAAGTGCCCTGTGGACTCTTTGACCATTGCTCTTTGGACTAGCATTGGTTTGCTTGTGGCTGGACTTAATTGGGACAGTTCTGGGTTTTTGCTGAAGGGAATTGTTGGAGAATATTTATAAACCCACTAAACCACAGTTATGTGTGTGTGTGTGTGAGAGAGAAAGTGAGTGGGATAGTACACATACATCTCCTTTATCTGACTCTGGGTCTAGTTCATCTGGCTCTTTGGAGTTATGAAATATACTTCAGTATGAATTTCATGGATGCGAAAAGGCTCTGTTTGTAAAATGTAATACAACAGCATACTGAAGGTTTGGTTTCAACTTCTGTAAAGCTCAGCAACATTTTACTGCAATTAAATTCAGTAGATGAGTTCAACAGCTTGTTCAGGTCACATTGTTCTGGTTTCAGAAGGTTCAAAGAGGTTTATCGTATGGAATGAAAGTATGCTTAATACTAGATGTTCATTTCTTCAGTTCTTTTGAGTGTCTTAAATTATTGATTGAAATAATAGACATGAGGTTTCTATTCTATCTCATTTTTGCAAATTTCAAAGTGGACGTGGGAGGACAAAGAGTGGTCAAAACTACTAAAGTAAGAAAGACACCAAAAAAGGGAGAAAGGTTCATCTAATGGCTTTCCTTCTAACCTGATCAAAAGAGTTTCTAACAATCTGAGGACCTTGTAACATTTTTCAGGTTCCTTTGATCAATAAAAAAGGTTGCAGAAAAGACTGAATGAATAATTGAAAATCTGATGTCTACCACACTGATTTATCAAAGGAACATCTCAGGAAGAATTAATGGCTTTAGCTACATTACCTTATGTAAATATCTCTTTATTATGTATGACATTGTTCCATCAAGACCAAACAGTCAGTAAAGCAAATGGGAAGTGTAGAATGGGGTATCTACGTAATCTTAGTTTGGAAAGATTACTTAGTTGTTGTTTTTTGTTTGTTTGTTTTATGTCAGTCCCATTAAGTAGAACAGACTACGAAATCAATTTGACGTGAGGCTAAAACTATTGAAATTGATTACAATTTGGCAATATGCTGCATATATGCTAAATGTATATTAAAGAAGTTGGACTGGAAAGTGGTTTTAAAATTGGACAAAGAAACCTCAGTATCCCATGTTATGCTGATGCTGCTAACCTGATACCTGAAAATGCAAAAAATCTGCAAGTCCTATTATTAAAAGTATTAATACTAAAATATTAATTAAAAGTATTGATACTACTACTAATTTAAAAAGTCAGAGTATAGTGAAAAATGTGAATAATATTAAATACATAGAAGGCCAAACTAAAGACAATAAGTAGAACAACCAGCCTTAGAATTGGCAATGAATATATTGAAATGGTGGATAGTTTCTGTCTTGTAGAATCAACCTTCAACAGTAAAGGAACAAGCAGTCAAAAATTACACCACTATACTTAGTAGAGCAACCATGAAGGCATTGGAAAATATTCAAATGCTGTGATGTACCTATCCCTACAAAGATCAGAATTATGTAAGCGTAGTATTCCTTGTGATACTCTATAGAAACAAAAGTTGGAATTTTAAAAAGAAGAATAAGAAGGATATTGATGCTTTGGTGATGCAGAAGACTCCTGAGAATACCTTGGACAGTCAAGAAAACAAACCAATAGATCATCCAACAAGTCAACCCAGAGTTCCCATTCAAGGTAAAAATGATCAGGTTATCCTTTTTTGGACATATTATGCAAAGTCCCAGCTCTCTGAAAAAAGCTCAAAAGCTGGGAAAGATAGGAGAAGATGAGGATGACCAGCAGTAAGTTGATGGACAGAGTTATAGTAGAGATGAGCACACTATCAGGAGATTGGAAGACCAGGTCAGGTATAAATTGTCATGGAGTAAATCTTTCTCTGGGGACTCCACGAGTTGAAAACAACTTGCTTGCACATCATCAATCAAATGTTAGAAGTCTAATTGTGCTGTCTTCAGCATCCTTTGTACCCAGTGATCAGGGAAGCATGTCTGAGCTACTTCTGAATGTTATCTCATTCTTCTGAACATAAAAACAAATGTTTCTTTGCCTAGGTAATGGTTCTTAGATATCTCCATCAAGGTTTGCTCTATGCAGAAAGCCATGGAAGAAGATATTGAAAATATTGTTATGGATTTCTTTTCCAAATTAGATTATGCTTGACTCCTACTGCATAAGGGAACTAATTGTTCCTTCAGTCAATATTTTTGAACTGTTGACTTGAATCTCACAAATACATGTTTTACATATGCTAACAATTCCTACAATGATTTTTTTTATAAAGCAAGTGTGCAACTTACTGTATAATATCATTTTTAAAATAACATAAGGTCATATAAACACCTACATTGTATAAATTCAAGTTAAATAAAGAAATACTCTATTTCATTTTAAGAAATTGCTTATGCAATAATACTATTATTAACTTCATCACAAAATGAACTACTTAATAAATATTTAAATAGCATATCTTCTGATAGACCAACTTTCCTAAAATTATAGCAATATGTACATTTTAGTGAATAAAATTGAAAGGTATGCAATTTAAAACAAAAAGAGAGCTGGTTTACAATAGCATCCTAGTACACATTTGTTGCTTTTTTAATGCTCATAAGAATATGTTTAAATCACTCAAAACAATTAAATACTTTTCTGGAATTTCTTTAATTTATATTTATAAGTGTTCCACTTTCTATTGGTGCAAAGGTTTTACTGTAAGGAGTGCAACTCTAAAAAATAAATAAGTTACTTTAATTTCTGTTGAAATCAGATTTACATGGAGATAAATTAAAAATATACCTCTCCCTTCATATTTAAATTAATTCAGAAATTATACAAAAAGCTTTTATTGCATGTAAATCATTAAAGGCATTTTAAAAGTTGTTGTTTAGTGGCGCTATTTTTCATTTGTTACTTTGTTATAGTATTACCACAACCTTCACATAGATCATTTCCCAGTGAGATATGCAGAGTGGTAAAGTTATATCTATTGCTTGGTTATTTACTTGATTACTCTTCTATTTAACAAAAGATAGCATGCAAACACAAAAGAAGCAATCATGAGTATTTCAGTGCCTCTGTTGCAATCACAAACTTCAACCAAGGTCTCACAGAATGATAATAAAGGTTCATGATTAGATTTTCCTCCCATCACAATTCTGGACTAACCAGTTTAACTTTTCATTTTTATATTTACTTATAATGTGTGAATATTAAATAAGTAAACAATAGGAAACTACCATACAGTAGAGAAATCTCAATCAGTGAAAATTTTCTCTTGCCCATAGGAAAATTACATTGCGAATAGGGACATACATAAAGTATAGCAATCAAACCTTTTGTACCTAACTCAGGCAGTATGTTCCAAACTAAAGTTAACAAAATGCAATGACTGAGCTGTAGCTCTTGGATAATTTCAAGCAAATATATAGCATAAAGCACATGTGGACAGACAAAAAGTCTAAAAAAAAAAAAGGTAATAGCATCTGTGATTTATAAGGATTCTCCATTTTGTTCTGAACTTATATTAGTTCAGAGGTGATTGAATGATTTACAGACCTTGAAAACACAGAGGAGATAGCAAGATAGTTAAGGAAATAAAAAGTTATTATAAAAGAGATAACTGAGTCCAAGGGAAGAAGGAGCAGAGAGAAAAATTTCGAACCTTAACAATGATTGTAGTAAAAAATAAGCAAAGGTAGTACCAATATAAATAGATGCCTTGGATGCAAAACATCTCTTGAAGACAATTGACATTGACAAAATCACCATCAGTCAATTGCAAAAGGCAGCTTTATTTGAAGAACTTATATTCTGCAACAATACTTTTAATACCAACAAACAACAATATCTGCCTATTCCACGTTCTTTGGAAAGACACAATATGTGGATAAATATGCAAAATCCAGTCTAAGATTCTGGCTGCAACAAACCATTGGTAATCTACAATTAAGTTCAAAGTCAAAGACTGGTAAAAAATAATAATTCAAATCCTAACCAAAGTCCAAAGAATTATTAAGGTAACATCTGAGAAAATGGGTTGGTGCAACAGAATTTTTTTTAAAAAAGATCAGTTCAAGTCTGATAAATTCAACATTGGCAAATATTGGAGATGCCCTTTAGAATTGCTCCAAAAGATTCAAGTCATGATAGCTACAAAAGTGGATTTTTTTCTTTTCAACTTCTAATACTTCTCATTAGCCATCAACATTGCTTTATTGTTATATACACTGCAATGTGAAATCACAGCTGCCTATTCTTCAGCTGGTGTTGGCATTCATTTGCATAAAATTCATCCCAAGAATGTAGGTAAAGGTAAAGGTTTTTCTGTCAGTCATGTCTGACTTTAGGATATGGTGCTCATCTCCGTTTCTTGGCCAAGGGAGCCAGCGTTGTGCGAAGACAATTTTTATGGTCATGTAGCCAGCATGGCTATATGCCAAAGAATCACAGAACACTGTTACCTTCCCAACAAAGTGGTATCTATTAACCTACTTGCAGTTGCATGCTTTTGAATTTCTAGATGGGCAGGAGCAGGAACAAGTAATGGGAGCTCATCCTATTGTGTGGAGCTCAGTTCTTGAACCCAGGCTGTCAACTGTCCAGCTGATAAGCTCAATGTTTTTAACCACTGAGACACTCCACCCCTTGTACTAAGAATGTAGATATTATCATGTATCTGTAAAAAAAAATCTGTGGGTTGAAACAATGTGGTGTTTTGCAGTTGACAAATGGAAATTTTGTCAATGCACAGATTTTCTAAGTTCCATGTTGATTTTTTGATAAGGCACCCAATGTGTATTATTATGGAACCTAATAATAATACCTGGTATTATTATTACAATAATTCCTGTTGATTTCTACCCCTCATAGAGAAATATTCTCATATCCTTGACAAGTTTTTAAATACTTTTTATCCTTGTTATATTCTCTCTCTTTCGTTTTGCCTAGTTACATTGCTCCACATTCTGTGTCCATTTCTTGTCTGCTCTGCACTTCCCTCCTGATTTCTGGATCTCCATGCCAAGTAATGCCAGCTGCTACATGGTGCTTGAGGTGCTGGCTTCTCTATTTGGGGGCATTTTCACAACTGTTTGCAGTGCTTTTTGCTAAATTATTTGGCAAGAATGATTTTGCTGCCATACGGTTCCATACTACCTATGTTCCTTTTGGACAGGCTTGGAAATATATATAGCACACCTATATATAAGAGAGAGAGATTTGAAGATTAAAAACTTTTGTTAATCGCTATGTGATTTTTATTAATGTCAAACAAAATTATTTAACTAGCTTCTGTTATTGAATAAACAGATAATGGATACACTAAGTTTAAAATATGAAATTATACTTGGCAGTACAACCACAATATGTTTTAAAACATTTATATTTAGGAAAAGCTTTTCATGCCCAATACCCATTTCATGGGTCACATATGGTTCCTAAATTTCATTTTTGCAGGACCACAAAATTTCATTGAGAAAATAAATAATGGATGCTGGGTTTAAATGGACCACTTTTAGCAAATAACTAATAATTCTGTACGTGACAAACACCTCTGCCTATTAGTCCTTATTTAAATTCAATAGCTTCTCATGTTCATATAGTTGTCATTGTTTTCATTTAAAGACTTTCAATGTTACTTTAAAATAGATGAATAGTTGTTAAATGAAATAATTTTATCATTGTCTTTTTCTCTTCTGCCTCATTCCCCCTTTTATAACATATGTACTCTCTACACAAACATTTCCTGATTTCCTATAGAAACAGTACTTTAAGAGAGCATTTGTCAATCCTATATATTGTACATGTGTACAATATATAGGATTGTACATGTGTGTGTACAATATATAGGATTGTACATGTGTACACACACACACACATATGCTTATTCATGCTATCCAAATTAGCAAATTAGGGAAATTGTTATATTTCAAATTGTTCAATATGTATCACTTTATATTGTTTGGTTAATTAAATTCTGATTTCAATCTAAAGTGATAAAATATTTTCTTGGCAAGCAACTTAATGCAGTGTTATTGTTCTCTCTATGAAAGCATGCAAAGACATTAAGAAGATTTTTTAAATAATACCTATATATCTCATAAAATAGCTGAAATAGAGCTTAAGTTTATTTAATTTATTTATTTATTTATTTA
>NW_015387082.1:16623-64426 GCF_001527695.2 Protobothrops mucrosquamatus
TTGCTGCGCAACCACACTCTCAACAACCTTCGCCACAAAGCGAAGGTTGGAGACCGGGCGATAGTTAGCCAATACATCTGGGTCCAGGGAAGGCTTCTTAAGGAGGGGCCTCACCACCGCCTCCTTTAAGGCCGCGGGGAAGGCACCCTCCCGTAAAGAAGCGTTTATAATTCCCTGGAGCCAGGCTCGTGTACCCTCCTGGGCCGCCAGTACCAGCCAGGAGGGGCACGGATCCAGTAAACATGTGGTTGCATTCAGCCTCCCCAGGATCCTGTCCTGGGGAGGCTGAATGACTTGTAAAAGGAAGATTTAATAAGTTCAGGGTATGATATCTTAAACTGTTTGTTGTAGTAAAAATTCAGTTTTGACAAATATGTTTCTATTGGCAAAGCATGATTTTGCATATCATCCTTTGATTCTAAATATAATTTATGCAAGCATTAAAGCAATTCATTTTATTGCTGATACTAATTTACCTTTATAACCTAGTTTAAATATTTATTTACAGCATGCTTTTTTACTTTACTATTTCTATTTAAAATATCAATTCACTTCCTTCTTATAAATGGAAACAAATTACAAACTTCTACAGTTGGGTAGTATTAGAACAATAGTCTTCATAAGTAAAATCAAACCAAATAAGAGTGAGTAAAAAAAAAACATAAATTCTTTAGAAACTAATCAGTTGTTAATATATTGCAATCATATATGAAGGCTATTTAGCACTTCTGTGTGAGATCCTCTTTCAAGATATGGCACCAATTCTGAAAAATACAGTATATCTTATTACTAAAAGTTCTTTTGGGAGAATAATTGTATTTGCTTTCTGCAAGTGTTTAGGGGGGAAAAAAGCAAGCTGAAAGTCTTTGTCAAAATTCTTAGCTGTCTAGAAAAGGATTATCCCTCAAACAATATCAGCAGTATTTCTTGGAATTTTAAAGGGGCTGATGAGATTTGATAGTAAAGGAAAGGCTGAAAGTCAAAAATCTCCTTGAGAGAAAAAGTCGCTTATCAGAATTTCACTTGAATGGGACCCTGAATTATATATAAAATGGTGATAATTCTCCTATCACCATTTATTGGTGTGTGTTGGTGTGTGTGAGTGTGTGTGAGTGAGTGAGTGAGTGAGAGTGAGAGTGAGAATAAGAGAGCGAGACAGAAACAGAGAAACAGAGACAGAGAAGACACTTTTTAGTGCCCATCAATATGTTTTTGAAGAGATGTAATATTATAAATAATCCAAGATGACCAAAACAAAGACTTCTTTCTCTTGTGCAGCATACAAATATTGATAGAGTGAAGCAGGTATAACTTAGACCTATTAAGTATAAGTAGTTGGATCTTCACAAGATATTCAAATACATTATTAGAGAACCATCCAGCATATAATGAACAAAGACACCCACGATTTGCCCAAAACTGGTCAGTCCTTGAAGATCACTTGAGAATTGGAACTAATAGGAAATGCTGTGACCATATATTAACAACCTGGTATTGTTATGCAATATTAATAACAGAGCCAGTTTGGTCTAGTGGGTTGTTGTTGTGGGAGGAGGAAAGTTGCTAGATATATTCGATATCTTATATATATAAAAATAAAAAGATAAAAAAATATTAAATGACCTCCATAGGATCATGATGATGATGGTGATGATGATGATGATCATCATCATCATCATTATCATCCATAAGTTGCCAGTATGTTTTCAGGTCAAAGTTCGAGTTCAAGGTTCAAGTAACCACCTTTAAAGTGCTACATAGTTTGGAGTGTGACTATCTTCAAAACCCTCTGCTCCAAGTAGAACGTTCCTGTCCAACATGAAAAAAATGCTTGATAATCTACAGGCCATTCAGAAAATATTCAGACTCCCTTACCTTTTGTAAATTTTGCTATGCTGCAGCCTGATTCTACAATTGTTGGTTCATTTTTTCCCCTCATTAATCTACACTCAATACTTCATAATGACACAATGAAAACAGAATTGTAGAAATGTCTGTAAATTTATCAAAAAGAAAACAAACCTGAAATATCACATTGGCATAAGTATTCAGACCTTTCACTCATTACTTTGTTGAAGCACCCTTGGTAGCAATTACAGCCTAAAGTCTTTTGGGATATGATGCGAGAAGTTTTGCACACCTGAATTGGGGGATTTTCTGACATTCTTCTTTGCAAATCCTCTCAAGCTAAGTGAGGTGAAATGGGAACCATTGGTGGACAGCCATTTTCAGGTCCCTCCAGAAATATTCAATAGGGTTCAAGTCAGGGCTCTGGCTGAGCCACTCTAAGAATTGTCCCTAAGCTACTCCTGTGTTTCCTCAACCCTGACCTGTCTCCCAGTCCCTGCTGCTGAAAAATACCCCACAGTATGATACTGCTACCACCTTGCTTCATTCTTGGGAAAATATTGGGCAGGTGATGAGTGATATTGGGCAGGTGATTTCCTCCAGACATAACATTTAGAATTGAGGCCAAACAATTCAATGTTGGTTTCATCAGACCAGAGAATATTGTTCCTCACAGTCTGAGAGTCCTTCAGTGTTTTTTTTGCAAACTCCAAATGGGTTTTCATGTGTTTTGCACTGAGGAGAAGCTTCCATCTAGCCACTCTATCATAAAGCTCAGATCAGTAGAGGGCTGCAGTGATGGTTGTCCTTCTGGAACTCTGTCCCATCTCCACACAGGATCTCTAGAGCTTAGTCAGAGTGACCATCGGATGAATCCTCGTTATGCCAAACTTCTTCTATTTGACAATTATGGAGAAATTTTATTGTAGCCTTCCCCAGATCTGTGCTTTGCAATAATCCTATCTCTGAGCTCTGCAGGCAGTTTCTTTGACCTCACAGCTTTTACTCTGCTACAGTATGCATTGTCAGCTGTGAGGGCTTTTATAGAGAGGTGTATGCCTTTCCAAATCATGTCCAATCAATTTAATTTACCACAGGTTGACTCCAACCAAGGTGTAGAAACATGTCAGCAATGATCAAGAGAAATGGGAGGCACATGAGCGAAATTTCAAATGTTGTTGCAAAGGATCTGAATACTTATGCCAATGTGATATGTCACTTTTTACTTTTTCATAAATTTACAGACATTTCTAAAATTCTATTTTCACTTTGTCATTATGGGATATTGAGTGTAGATTAGTGAGAAAAAATGAATTTCAACAATTGTAGAATCAGGCTACAACATTACAAAATTGACAAAAGTCAAGATGGTCTGAATACTTTCTGAATGCAATGTGTATCTCTCATGAGGTGTAATGAGTATGCGGCAAGTATTCTCTTCAAGAGTCTGTAGAAAGCTCTCTTGCTAGATATAAGAATAATATACTTTAATATTCAGAAAGCTTTTGAAAAGATAGCTTTTTCAACATGAATTTGATGATGGCGGTGAGAATAGCTGTATCTGACTTGGATGTATCTGGTTCCTTTGGTGTTGTAGGATGTTATGATTTTTATGATAATTTTATAATTATTTTGATTATGTTTTAATTTGTTGTATTTAATAATTTGATAACTTTGGATTATTTTAATTAATATGTATGTTTTACTATAAGTATTTTAGAAATCTATTATTACAAAATTTAGAAGCATAAATGAAATATGAATCATAAGCCTCATATAGATTTAAAAAGTATAGATCTAACCATAGAATATCACTTTATTATATTATGTGAGCTAAAAGAAGTTATATACTGAAGTCTCCTTTTCATCTTTATTAGGTTGTGATTTGTTCTGATTTATAATTTGGTGAAAAAGTATGCTTTTAACATGCATTCTAAAAGTCCAGAAATGAGAGGAAGGGAGTAATAATCCCTAATGTTTATAAAATCTTTCTGAAAAAAAAAACTATGGCAAAGATTGTGTAGGACCAATAAACTCCCTCTCTGCAAGTTGTAGTCACAAAATTTCTTTAAACAGCTAGTTATTCACAACATGGAAGATTGGTATGAAGCAGGAATACAAATTTCCAGAATCAAGTTTATTTTATCATTACAAAATACATTGGGAAAGGGAACTATTATCCCTTATATCAGAGATAAGGAACCTGAAGTACTTCAAATATAACTAAACTATAACTTTCGGAACTGTCATCACTGATGCAGACCTGAAAGAGAGAGAACATTACAGTAATATTTTATTCATATTTAATCCATATTGATGTTCACTGAACACAAAAAAGTCACTGCACACATGCAATAATGGCCCAGGGGTTGGGGACCCCTAATATATAGGATGTATTTAAAATCAGACCCATAGACTATTATATAAATTATGCTAAATATTTGAATAGGTTGCCAATTTAACCGATTCTTCTAAATACATCCTTACTTATTTGATGACCTTTGAACATTCCTAAGTGCAGAAAGATTTTCTCTGACTTTCAAATTATTTTCATTGCTAGCATAATATATAAATGTGTAGTGTTTGATATACAAGCATAATAACTGTCTAGAGAACTGAAGACAGCAAGGCAGAGCAAGCAGGATAGTGATTCATAGAGCAAATAGGAGAGATATAATACAGACATTTTGAACCAATCAGTATGCAGTAAGAATGTAAGATTACTGTATTTTCAATAAAAGACTTCTGTGTGGTTGCATGAAAGAGTGAATTGCTTATATAAAATGAATGTTATTGTTTTAATGTTTTCAAGTAGAAGTATTCTAAATATCTCTCTCCAAAATTTCATTGACAGCAAGAATCTGTTTACCACTTGTATTTTGTATTCGTTACCCAAAATAATTATTTTAAATGTCATATTTAATTGCCATGGAGTGCTCATTCATACACAATATACAGTAGTTAGATATGTAAAAGCAAGAATTCAATAACTATAGTAAAGATGATAATTTTAACAAAAATGAACCAGGTGCTTCTGTGAAGAAAAAAACAATAAGGAAATGGTTTCTCTTGCAGATAACGCCAGTTCTCTTATGTTACATCAATAAATCATCTATACATGTATACAAATAATACATCTTTTTTTTAAAAAAAAAGTTTCCCCTTTAACCATTAGGAGGTATATAAAATTATTCTGTCAATCATTCAATCAGGCCAATAAAAAATAGCACATTCAAAGCATATCCACCCACCTAACTTAGTAAAAGAGGCATAACAACATGACAAAATTTACATGTGTACTATCAGGTTTGGTGAAATGTGAAAGGATCTCAGGGAAGCATTTAGTTCATTCTTACCTAAATTGTTATGGCAATAGAATATTTAAAGATAGTTATTGGGAAATAATAACCATCAGTTTTTCTTAGACTTCGCTAATAAGTAGATGACATTCGTTGATTTTTGTGGGATTCTTTGGTAGGTATATAGAAGCCATGTGGTGTAGTATTGCATATTCATTTACATAACACACTTTTGGTCACTTTGTCTCCAGTGATAATATAAATGCCTATTATGGCTTGAAGGTGGATGTAGCAAAGGAGCATTTGAAGGATTTGGTTGATCCAAATATTTGAGGAGTGCATTTAGAAAAGACCATTGATCATTGCAATGCTGTAAGTTAAGTGTCTCTCCAAATATTTTTTATAACACTTTATATATTAATAACATCTCTTATGTCTCTGAATTCAGCATAACTTTACAGAAACAAAACTCAAAGTGGCATGTCATTGCTTTTTAATGGAAGATTTGTTGATACAATTAGCATTCACATACCACCTGCTTAGTGTTAACAGAGTAATTTGCACCAGAAGCTTGCACTATTAACTGGCAAACAGTTAACAGGACAATTTATGTTTGAATAGCATCTCTTTATGCTCTCAAATAGCTTCACTTTTCTATGCCTGTTCTCCCAGATGCCTATGACAGGCAGATGTTTTCTTTCGGAGGCTGATTAAAGTAAAATAAAATAAAATAAAATAAAATAAAATAAAATAAAATAAAATAAAATAAAATAAAATAAAATAAAATAAAATAAAATAAAATAATAATAAAATAAAATAATAAAATAAAATAAAATAAAATAAAATAAAATAAAATAAAATAAAATAAAATAATAAAATAAAATAAAATAAAATAAAATAAAATAAAATAAAATAATAAAATAAAATAAAATAATAAAATAAAATAAAATAAAATAAATCACAGGAAAACTGAAGGATAAAAATATTTCTGAATCAAAAATAATATTTTTAATAAAATATATAGCCATTATAACACTTTTTAACTCATTTCATTTAATAAATTTTACCTTCCTCATTTCCAAATCTCAATCACTATTATTAAACCTCCCCTTGAATGCATTTTGAATATACTATCTGAAATGTTTAGTAGGGAAAAGCAGTGGTCAACAAAATTTCTATAAAATTATCTTTGTCCTGAAAAAGTATTAAACCCACATTTGCTTCAACATATTGATTTAGGGCACGTAATCAAAGAAAAAATAGAATAACTTTTATGTAGAGTACTCTTTAGGACATCATGTTGCTTATCTCTGATATAGGAGATTGTATTCATTCATAGTCACTTATCTAGTCTTTCTCTTCCTCTTGAAATTTTCCTAACTGTAATAACTATTCTTATGAAAAGCTAACTTTGGACTGACTGCATTAAATAAAAACATACAAATAGATCGCATTATTTTATATCACAGTTATTTGTTTATTTTTACTAACATTTCTACTTCACATTTAGTAATGTAAGAAAGTTTCATATATCACTTGCTTGTTCAGATCACTATTATATATAGTCAGTGTCAGGGCTTTTTTTCTCATAAAACGCCCAGAATGGAGTTCCGGCACCTTTTTTGGATGGAATCTTGTAGGGTAGGCAAGGTGGGTTGTATGATGTGTGTGAGTTCCGGCATCTTTTTTTTTTTTTTTTAAGAAAAAAAGCACTGGTCAGTGTTAATGATTTTCTAAATTTGTTGATAAGAATTTACTACCCTGGAAATGAAGTTTAAATCTGAAATACTTGAATTCTATATTTGATTTCCTTCTGCACAATATCTAATTAGCAATATAAAGAAAATAAAATACTTATCTCTCTCTCTTTCTTAAATAAACACATACATACATACATTCAAGCCTCTGACATATAGAAAGCTTTGTCCCACTGAACATTTTCACCCTAACTTATTTGCTTATCTTAAGAAGAGAACTTTTGCCATTGGATGTCACTCAAATATACTTTTATTTGCACTCTATATCGGCACATTCCAGAGAGAAACTTGCTATTTCGACATATTTGAGAGTATATTCTAACTATTACAGGGTGTTTTTTTTTCAAATAAGCTGTCATGCAAATTGTCTTCTTATAAGAGCAATAGAATTTCAAGTGTATCTCTATAAAATAGCAGCTCATCTTCACTGAACTGGAAAAAATAGCTTATGATTTTCATTTCACGGAAGAAGAATCATAATTTTACTTTGTTCATAGTTCTGATATTACATTGTTCATGTATGAAGGTTACTTACATAGAGTAAAGTATGTGTCATGCTTAAACTTAGGGCAGTTGTAAATCTAGGTTTTTCACCCTTATTCTGAATTGACTTACTCAGCAGTCAACTCTCAGACACAGTATAAGTTGATTGAAACCAACTACAATAGATCTACTTAGTGCAATCAAAGCAATCAAAATCTTTATAAAGATCTTTGCTCCACGTTTTAAATCATGGACTCTCTGTTTTTGACTTTCTGAGTCATAGATGGATATGGCTGTTCAAGACCACACAAACCAAATGGGATGTCTTGGAATACAGTTTCTTTCAATACCTATTAAGCAGAATATTTGTAGCTCTAAGTTGAAATGAAGGGTCCTTGATATTCTTTGAGCTTAGTTGTTTTCTTGCAGACATTACATTACCCAAACTAGGTAATATAATCACTGGTTTGGTAATGAAACTTCTGAGAGAAAACAACCAAGCTCAGAGGGTACCAAGGACCCCTTGATTCATTTAATCTTTCAAAAGCTCTAAG
Organism: Protobothrops mucrosquamatus; assembly: GCF_001527695.2. Classification (NCBI taxonomy): domain Eukaryota; kingdom Metazoa; phylum Chordata; class Lepidosauria; order Squamata; family Viperidae; genus Protobothrops; species Protobothrops mucrosquamatus. Next base: position 24,565 of record NW_015387082.1, read on the forward strand.
AAAAAAAAATATTTTTGCTAGTCTATACAAAATATAGAAACAATGTGCCAGTCTATTGAGAGGAATTGATTATTTTAAAGTAGTATGGTTAAGCATTTCTCTACTTAAAACTCACCCAATGCTTCCTTTGTAGGCACACATGTTCAAATATTTTATAAGCTTTCATAAATAAAATAAAAATACAGGATGGGAGGCCAACAATGACAATATAACATGGAGATTAGAAAAGTTATATGAGAAAAGTTAAAAAATAAAGTTGTTCGGCATTATTTGAAAATATTCCTGTAAAGGAGTCTGAAGGACTAACAATCTAGGGATAAATTAGAATCGTTATAGGGAACTGAATATGTGTCTGAATATGAGTCCTTCCAACTTAATGATTTTGGGCACTTGGCCATGTTTCTTTTTTTTCCATTTCATCTTTGTAGTAGAAATAGTACTTATAATTAGATATAAATTGATCTATGTGGCTTTTCTCTCACCTAACTAACAATCTACATATTCAAAGAAAAAAATACATATTCCAAGCATGCAGAAAAAATTCATAAATGTAATATTGTCTATTATCAACAAGAAACACAAATCGTATCACAGGGTCTATTAAATAAAGGCATATACTTTTATTATACTATAAGGCTAAGAAAAAGGCTGGTGATGTGTATCTGAAGGTATGTTCCTTTGAATCAGTGCTGATTTCTGATGATTGCCTGGACAATTCCCTGCAGGTTTTTGGGCAAAATTTCAGAAGTGGTTTGGCATTTTCTCCTTCCTTCTCCAAGACAGAGTAACTGGCTTAAGGTCACCTAGCTGATTTACTGCCTAAGCTAAGACTAGAAATCATGGACTCCCAGTTTCTAGCTTGATCATTTAATCACTACACCAAACTGGCTCGCTACATCATATTACAATGTTTTATTTACTATAGCATTTCAGCTGGAGACTTTGATTTTTAAACAACTTTCTGCTTGTTTTTTTACTAATTGATATATTTTCTCTCCCGTTGTATAAAGGAGTATGAAATGTCCTATTCCCCTGAAAGCTTCTGATGCCCATGGAATATATTTGAAAATATCATGTTTCTACTGACCTTATTCTCAATTGAAGCATAACATTATTTATCTTCTGGTTAGGCCATTATCAGTCTCAAGAATGCTATGAATAATAAAAATTAGAAAACTCGTGATCATTAGGCCATCATTTTAGATATATTTCCTTATACAATAAGCAGAGAACCAAAATGATCACAGATGGACAAATAATCATTGGGAGCAAAAGCAACTTGTGACTTCCTGTCAGCTTTCCCATTGTATTTCCTTGTGGAATGTGGCAAGGAGCATCAGAAATCTTTCTTCCTCCTTTTACCCCTGTTCCTTTCTTCTTCTTTAACTGATGAGACATCATGCCTCCTTATTCCAAGGAGAACAATATTCCAAAGGGAGAGCGCCATCACAGAGTTGCCCATTTGCCCATCTTTTAAAAAGATCTTACTGGCAAGGGCAACCTATTGTTTCTTGGCTTAATTTTACGTGATCTTGTATGTGATTTTTGTAATGTCAAATGGAACAGGAGACAGAAAAAGATTATTTATTTATCTGTAAAATTTATATTGCTGCCTACTCACTCACAGTGACTCAAGGTGGCTTACAGGAAATAAAAGCACACTATAAAATAAATAATAATAAAACATAAAAATAAAATAATAACCCCCCCTTCCCCACCTTGGTGACAACACACACACAAATAACTGCCATTTAATGGGCTCCATTCCAGTCTGGGTTCCCCAGGCCCACTGACAGAATCATATCTTCAGGGCCTTCTGAAAGACTGTCAGAGTGGGGGCTTTCTAATTTACGGAGGGATGATGTTCCTGAGGGAGGGAGCCACCATGGAGAAGGCCCTTCTTCTGGGTCCTGACAGATATATCTCCTTAGGGGATGAGACCCCCAACATTCCTTGCCTCCCCCTCTAATGGGTCAGATGGATGTGACCAGCAAGAGATGGTCCCTCAGATAACCTGGTCCCAAACTATGAAGGGCTTTAAAGGTGACAACCAGCACCTTGAATTGTACCCAGAAACAAATCTGCAACCAATGCAGATAATAATAATAATAATAATAATAATAATAATAATAATAATAATAATATAATAACAACAACAATAATAATAGTAATAGTAATAATAATTTATACTGATTATTAAATTTGTATGTAGTACAACTCAACAATCAAAGAACTTACAAAAAAGCAAGTAAAACATAAAAATAAAAGATGGTAAGCAAAATGAAGTAAAGGGTCTCATTCTGCCTTGTTGAATATCTGGGTAAAAGCCATTTGTATCCCAGGGGAAATTCATTCCATAGAGCAGGCATTGCTATTGAAAAAGTCCTGTAAGGTATTATTATTTAATCCTGAAACACAGCAATCCCGCAGTATTGAATTAGCTGGGCAGATGTTACAGGTGGTTTCTCAAGTACCAGGCCCAATGATAGAAAGAAAAAACTGAGAAAGATGAAAAATAAAGCAATGCATCATAAAAGGAATGTCTGGTTTCTAGTTTCAGTCCTGTCTACTAAAGAATAATCTCTAACAGATAATCTCTAACAGATAATCCTTTAGAAATGTAGGTTAGACAGACTTTTTTTTTAAAAAAAACCCCTATAGCCTAGACATAGACCCCCAATAGCATAAAAAGACAAATGACCAGCCAAGCTAATATGTCAGGGCAGCAAAAGGCATAAACCCTTCTCAGCACTGCATCAATACTCTCCTGTGCATATATTTTCACTTCAGTTTTATTGCTCTGAATGGTGTCATTAAACCAGATAAAATCCCTTCAGATCAATTCAAAAGTGTGCAGTTCTTTTTAAAAGCAATTGGAAAGAGCACATGTCATTTTATCTCACAAGAGCTCTAAACTGACTTTTAATATTTGTTTTGGAGTTTTTCTTAGCTTTATGTGTCTATGATTGCTGTTTGAGATTTGAACAAAGAAAAATATGTTTTTATTCCTTTTGGAGACAAAATTATAGGTCTACATTTTTCCTTTTGCAATTTGGGGAAGATTTTTCATGAGTACTTCATACGTTTCACCTTAGAACACACACACAGACATGCACAAACAATTTTAAAAAGATTTTATATCACCTTTATTATTTTTATAAATAACTCAAGACACTGAATATACCAAATACTCTATCTTTCTCCTCTTTTCCCCACAAGAACAAGTGAGATGAATTAGACTGAGAAAGAGTGACTGTCCCATAAAAGTCTCCCAGCTGGCTTTTATGCTTTGGATGGACTAGAACTCACAGTTTCCTGGTTTCTAGCGTGGTGTCTTAAACAGTACATCAGGCTGGCTCTTCTAAGGTTAATAACAGAATAGTAGAATTGCACATAATTCATACTTCTATTTTTAATAGCAAAACTTTCAAAGCAGGGTATGAATGGTAATGGACAATCGCAGAGAACAATAAGAGATCATGACAACCACCACCATATTTTTACAAAGAAAGAATAAGAGCAATATATGGCATAGGAATGTCCCATAAGCAGTCAATATGATACGTTTAGTTATATAGCTATGTAAGAAATCTTTCTTTAGTCTTTATTTCATGAACTCTGCTTAATAAACCTCTATGATAAAAGAGGAACATTGTTTAAATTCTGGAATGAATTTTTTCCTCCTTTCTTATCCTCTCGGAACTTTTCCAATATATACTTAGTTAAATCATTTCAATAATTTCACTCGCCTTTGTATATTAGATACATACTATAACTTATTTTCAATTTAAAATCTAATGACAGTGAAAAATCATTACAGATACAGATACAGTAATTTTATTTGGAACTGGATAACCTAATAGCTAAATCCACCTTGGCAACTATGATTAATTCAATTGTGTGTGGTGTGGGTAGGCTCATTTTCATATTTTTTAAAAAACTAAATATAAATTGAATATATTTTTAAATGGATTATTTCATCAAGTTTTTGAAAATAATTTCTTAAATCTTCTACATAAATATTGCCTCGACAAGGCATTTGTTGGGATCTGGTGATATTTACTTTACTTAAGGCACACAATGGCCTCAATTCCTACCATGGACAAATGGTTACAAAAGCTGATGTAATTAGCAGAGATGGCAAAATTGACTGTGCTGATAAAAGAAAAGAGCATAGTACTTTTGTTTCTACTTGGAAACCGCTTCTGAACTTTGTGCTTGAGGTGGAAAAACATGATATTATGATTTTGGGTTTTATCAATTAGACTGATTTGCCAATACACAAATGGCCAGTGCATGCTACTATAGAAATGTAAAAAGTCGAGATTTGATTTTAATATCTGATTTTACTGCAACAGAGAGCGTTGGAAGTCAATGCCTTTTGTTCCTTTCCCTCCCCTTCTTCACACCTTTTTTGTTTTCCCCTTTTCTACTGTTGTCCCCTACTGTTTGTCCTTGTATTTTCACATTTTATATTATAAATGAATAAAACTAATAAAAAAAATAAAAAATAAAAATGAATTGGATATATTTTTAAATGGGCTATTTCATCAATTTTTAAACTCTTTTGAAAATAATTTCTTAAATCTTTTACATAAATATTGCCTTGGCAAGGTACTTGTTGGGATCTGGTGATATTTAGTTTACTTAAGGCACATAGTGAGAACACAATCACAGGTAGAATTTATTATAGATTGATTTCTTTATACTTTGTTTTTATAAAGGTTGGTTTACTAACTTTTAATATATTATATGTTTATAATATATTATAAGATGTTTATAAAATTATTTGTTATCCAAAATGCATTCTTTGATAGAGATACTGAATACATATATGCATAAAGATAATAAGTGGATCTGACAAGCACAATGGAATTTTCCTCTTGCAGTGGATGGTTGCTACACATTGAAATAATAGGTGTTTATAGGAAATAAACACATTTACTTTTTGTCACGGTGTGGTGGTAGAATATATAATTAAGAAGCTAGGCATGCAACTTAAATGAGAATTCTTTGAGAATATGAGTACCCCAAAAACTATTAATGAGGAAATTTTTTCTTTACTTTGACAATGCAAGATCTAGGGGACTGGAGGCTAAAGCATATAAGGAACGGCTGCTGGAATTGGGTATGTCTAGTTTAATGAAGAGAAGGACGAGCGGGGACATGATAGCAGTGTTCCAATATCTCAGGGGCTGCCACAAAGAAGAGGGAGTCAAGCTATTTTCCAAGGTGCCTGAAGGCAGGACAAGAAACAATGGGTGGAAACTAAGCAAGGATAGAAGCAACGTAGAATTAAGGAGAAACTTCCTGACAGTTAGAACAATTAACCAGTGGAACAACCTGCCTCCAGAAGCGGTGAATGCTGGAAGTTTTTAAAAAAAGACTGGACAGCCATTTGTGCAAAATGGTATAGGGTTTCCTGCCTGAGCAGGGGGTTGGACTAGATGACCTCCAAGGTCCCTTCCAACTTTACTACTACTACTACTACTACTACTACTACTACTACTACTACTACTACTATTATTATTATTATTATTATTATTATTATTATTATTATTATTATTATTATTATCTAATTTTCAAGACAAATACCTGATCTTTCAAGGTTAGGACATTTCAGGACAAAGTACTAAGCTCCCTCAATTAGCTTTTCTATACCTTAAGTTTGACTCCTGTATGCAAAACATCTTTTGTTTTGCCCATAGAGATGGCACAATCTTCTGTCCAGACAATACTTGTATATTCCCTGATTGGCAGTTTCCAATGGTTCCCACCCATGTCAGGAAAACATCACTCATGTTTCTTTTTCTGGGTAAATTTTGAGGTCATATAGTTTTATTGAATCAACCTTTTGTATGAGTCCCTTTCCATTTGACCCCTTCTTTTACTTCATATATCATGTGTCCTTAAGTAATGCAGATGGGGAGGAAGCTAACCACCCAATTGCAAGAACATAAATGAGTGGTCAGACGAGGAGACCCAAACTCGTTAGTAGCCTCACACTGCAATGGACAAGGGCACACATTCAAGTTTGCAGCTACTAAGGTAGTTGGATGAGCAGGCACAAAAACAGCCAGGGAAGTGACTGAAGCCTGGGAAAAGGCTCCTCATCAGTCAGCAGGAGTGCTGATTTATCTGCAGCCTATCAAGTATTTAGAAGGCGAAGTCTGGGCAGCACAAGCAAATGTCTTAAAAGCCAATCATAAACACATCCCAATCAATATCTAAAAAAACACTTACAACAGGCAGTATAAATACCACACACAGAACAGCACACACTCTGCTAGAGAGAAGCTCTCTGAAGATGGGTTCCAGCTCAAGTCCAAAAGCTCAGAGAACAAAACCTCTGGTCCTGGTAACCGATTTAGATCCTGCAACATTACCCTGGGAAATGTATGTTTTCCTACATTCATGGGATATGCTTCTTTACACAGGTTACAGGGTTTAATTCAAGAGTCCAATATGGAACTTCAGAAATATATTACACACTAATCTAGTTTTGTTTATTTAGAACAAATTAACCTATTCCTATAATATTTAAGGGAATGGTATAAACATTTTAAGTACAATGACTGTTTATCTCCAGGTTTAGGTCAAACCATTCTGTACCCTTCTAAAATAAAGTATGTAGTAATATGTTTCAGGCTATGGGAGTGAGACTCTCCCTATTCTTTTCATCCTTATAGTTAATACGCTACCAATTGATCCCAGATGTATTTATTTCTAGTTGAAAGTCTGAAATACTATTTCAAACAATGGTATTAATGTTAGCATAGCATACCTTCAAGGAAACATTAATTCAAACTGTATTACAAATATTCTAAATGTGCAGAATGGTACATTATTTTAAAAAGGAGACAAGCAGAAGAAAAGAGAATTATTTTTCATTACATTTAATGAGAAATAAATTTGTCTTTTGCCCCACCTCGACATTTCTACTGAGTAATTAAACATTTTTAATTTCTTCTTTTCCAATGGGCATATCAGCAACTTCACTAAATCAATATTGTACCGGCCAGTACATTTGCGGAAAAGAGTGAATTTAATTGTTCTAATATATTTTTACTATTATTTAAAGTTGAGTAATGTATGGCTTTCCTTCTAGGATATCACTTCCCATATAAGTACTTTGAATATAATCTTGATCCTGCTTTCATAGAAATTCTCAGAGCTTTAGTTAAAAAATGCTGACAGTCAAAATGAAAGTGTAAACATCTACAGTATTTCCTAGCCTTGGGTAATAGCTTCTTATATATCAGATACACAGTAAGACTATTGGTGAAATAAAAGATTATATGCATAACAATTAAATAGTTAATCTAGTTTAAATGGTATTTTAATAATATATAAACTAAAAGTATAGCTATCATTTGAAATTTAATATACAAATTTTCAAAGCAGTTTGCCAACAAAAAGTGTATTAGAGAACAATTCTGGTAAAATATTATATAAAGATATAATACTTATATAAATACTGTAAATGACAAAATCATGCACTATATTCTAAATTCTAAAACTTGAATTTGTTAGGTAACATGAAAAACAATAAGCATACATTTGGAAAAATGAGTAAATGTACTATTTTATAATACAATAAATTACAAAAAAGTGCAAACTTCTTTGTGAAAAAAGCTTCAGAAAGCCAAATCATGATATGTTTACAACAACTAGAAACTGAGTAATTAAAAAAAAGCCTAATCTCCAAGAAAGAAAGAGCAAGACTGAAATTGAGAAATTCACTCATCAGTAGCACAAACAAAGTTACTCTCTTCATTGATAATGGTTTAAAATTAACAATCATGAAGATGTAGGTTACTTAGCTATAAAACCTGATACATTGATCAAGCGACCAGTTTTGAAGCATATATTCCTCCGAGCACCACACAATCACTACTGGAAATTTTCATGTAATGAACTGACAATTTCCTCCCTTAAGTCAAATCCTAGCTTCTTAATTACAGCAGCTGTAAAAAAATTCATTTTGGAAACTAGTTTTTTGCTCCTTCAACTCTATGTTACAAAACTTTATTAATTTGTGATTAAGTATGACTTGTATCAACTATTCTTATTTCTGAGAAAGTCTGTACAAGTTCATGCTAAGGAGCAGTGCCATGGACTGGATCTGTATATTACAATGCAAGCTCAGTTGTTTTTATATGTTTGTGTGATGTTTCAATGCATATACAAAAGTCATGTGTATTGACAGTTTTTGGTTCTGGTTTATCTTTGGTATGTTTATACAAACGAGGTCCAGGCAGAAGAAGAACATCGTGGCTTCAACATCTAAGGGATTGGTTTGGACAAAACTCAGCAGCACTTTTTCGTGCGGCTGCTGATAAAAACAGGATCGCCAACATGATCACCAATGTCCGATAATGGATATGGCACAACAAGAAGAAGAATGTTTATACTTCATATTAAATACATCTACTAATTATTTTGCAAGTAGCCTTTCATAAAGACTTGGAATGGTTGAACATTGACTCTGACATTATTCATGGAATGCTACACCAGCACATATTTATTTAATACATGAAAGGTAAATTTGTCAAATTTGCCAATTAAGGAAAGACACCTATTCATTCAGAATCAATCAATATTGATACCCATGATTAGGATAGCAGTGGTGGTTTAAAATCTAATTGAGAATCAATAAAGATACTGTAACTGGCTTTTTTAAAAGAAATATCCATCAATTTTTTTATCTTAACACCATGAGATCAATATGTTGATTGGCACATGCAGGAATTAACTGTGTTAGTGTTATTTCTGGATAAAAAATTATATTATAAGACTTTGACCTTTAAATAAAATTTCCTACAAATATCCAAACATACACTACAATCTCCTTTGCTCTCTCTCTCCCTCTCTCCCGCCCTCTCTCTCCCTCTTTCTCTGTCTCACATCTCATTTTTTCCTATTCTTTTTGGCTCCTACATGAAATCTTTCAATTATGTTTATGGTCTTAATCTGATCATTTATATATTTGACTTTTGAAATGCCTTGTTATAGTTTCATGTTGACATATACCTAGAAGCTACATAATATCCACTTCTGTTTACTTCCCATATAAACCTTCATGATATTATCCTATCCTATGAAAACAAAAGATCCAACAGTGAAATATGATAAAGCAATATTGAAGATAAATAAAATAAAATAATCACAAAGTTAGGATTACAATCTTTTTTATGATATTAATCTGGATATATTTTTGAAGAATTGGTTTTGTAAGTACCTGATAATGGTAGGGTATATTGGCATTTATTCTATAATATGCAATATAGGTCTGCATTAATGTGAAACTGATGGAAATTTTTTTGAAGGATTTTGGAGTGGCATATCATAAATATGAGAATAATATAATTTTAATTCTTTCTCTAAAATGTTATAGAAAAGCTGATCAAATATAATATTTTTCAAAATAAGAAAGAGTTCAAAATTCATGTTCGGTTTTAATTTCTCTCAAAAATTTCAGTCTTATGTAATGATTTCTACAAAATCCATGCTATTTGAATTTTCTCAATTAATATTTCTTTACTGATTTATATCAAATTGAAGACAGTTGGCCCCTTTTTACTTCCTCTTGAAGAAGAAAGTTCTTAGCAATACTTGTCAGGAAACTTCTGAGAAGACTAAGCTTGTCTCCAAATAGATATCAAAGTAATTAAACAACAATTTCATGGCTCTGTAAAGTCTGTGGTTTTCTTTTGAAAGGCATAATTCATATCACTTTCTACTCCTATCAGGTGACATTAACAACAGCAGTGATTGTTTCCTTCTTATTTTAACACATATGCTTTCTACGATATTGCCAAGTTTATTCACTTGGATTACTAAGAAGGTGTTGATACCTTTAACAGTTCCTGCAAAACCTTCTCCTTTTGTAAAATTTCTGCTTCTTTTGAACAAATTATATTCTTCAATCAATCCATCAAAGTTCCATAATTGCCTATTAAAACATATTTGAGTTTTTATGTGTTAAGGCTCATCTGGTTTATTCCTATCACCTTAGTACTAATATAAAAATATATATAAATACAAAGGTAAAGAAAACAAAATGAAGATTTTCTAAACTAATATTATTTTTCTCACAGTTTTATAGGTTGCATTTTATAGAAACCCTTACAATTCCTTCTACAATGTACAATCTTTGAGCCCTTACTTTTGAATTTTGTTGTCATTGGGTTCAGTTTTGAGCCTTCCAAATAAAATGAACAAAATTTCAGTTGGAAATATTATGGGTTCTTTGAAATTCATTTCATCCCATTCTAAGACTCTAATTCAGACAACCCAGATCATGATCTAGAAACCATAGCTTTCCTGTCCACACTGTGTGTATAGTCAGACTTTTACTTGTAATATATATTTTTATCTTTCCAATCTTCCTTCATGGACTGGAAAAATGGAATATAATCTGACCGCCCAGTTTCCTTAACTTCCATTGTGACAAATTTTCACTTTCCAATATCCATTAATACAGAGATAACATAAAAATAATGATTTATAGCATAGCAGCCAGCCCTTGTACCCAATACATTTAACCATAGTGAACAAATTGAAAGTATTATAAAAAATAATGCATACTGACTCCAGAAAACAATCACCCAATACATAGGGGTATGCACATTTTTCTCTCTCTGTCTCTCACTGTCTCTTTCTTATCTATAAATAAGGCAGTGTTCCATTTCCCAACTGCTTCATGTTTTATAAGCTTAAAATAAATCTTTTTAAAAATTTACAACTTCTCATCACATCTTAAAAAGAAATGACACCTACTCCTTCTGGCTACCTCTATCCGTAATGACAATTGCAAACCCTGAATCTTTCCATCCATACAGCATGCTATACCTAATGAAAAGAAGCTAAATAAAGGGATTTCATAAGGCACTTCCATAGATATTAGTCAAAAACATTTCCAGTTATCATCGAGCCTAGACTGGAAACCAGTTTAGTTCAATTCTGATTGAATGTAGGAATGTCTTATATTTCAGAAATGTGCCTTATATTTTTTATAACTTTTCCCATAACATGTTCTCCCTAACTGTGTATGGTAATAAATTAACACAGCTTGCTTCTTTGGCCTTTTGCTTGCCAAATTTTTATTCAGTCCTGTATCATGGAAACCTCCTTGAAAACCACCAAATAGCTCAGCAATGTAGTTTGTGTTTTCTTGTATCATATTTTGTTCTGAGGGAAAAATATGCACATATTCACACAGAGACACACACACACACAGAGTGTACTAAAAGTCAAAACTCATAGGCAATCACAATGTTTTAAGGTGTTTTTTTCAGAGAAAATATTAATATACTCAGGAATGTTTAAAGGTCACACATCAAATTAATAAGTATATATTTAGAAGAAAATGGCAACAATTTTTAATATTTAATGGGATATATAAATTATAATAAATTGCTTATGAGGCCTGACTTTGTTTATTGCAACAAACTTTTGATTTTGCATATGTATATGTGCATATACATATCTACATATACATATGTATACACAAACATACGTACATTGATACATACCTATAATGCACCCACATCAACCCAAGTAGAAAACATCACTTCTATCCCAAAGTGATTTTGCTTTTTCCAAAAGGCAACCGGACTTTTTATTTTTCTCCTCTGAAAACATTTCAAACATTTCACTTCTCAGTGAAAGACTCTTCAGTTCCAACTGACTGGTGGGGGAATGGAAGGATTTATATTCAGAGTGGTTATTAGCACTCTGAGAGTTAGTCATTAGCTGTCTGGTATGGTTGGAAACTTATTGGGACTGCTGAAATGTTAAATGTTAAAATTTAACAGCCCTCCATCAATAGAGGGGACGGCATACAAGATCACCAATCTCCTGTTTTCAATGAAATCATTTCAGCAGTCATAAGAAGGTTCCACACCCATTTACAGTCTGATTCAGGTGATTCTAAGGAGAGAGATAACCCCCAAGTGGCCTCAGTGATTCTCAGACAGGTAACGATGAGCTAGTTAAAACATTGTTAAATAACTGACCAGAAAGAGAGATGAGTTACAATAATGTATACTGAATCACAAGATATCATTCAATGTTTATGATTTCTCAACTGTTCCTCCTCTCCATCTCCTTTATCTCTTCTCCATCTTGACATTTACATAAATCCAATGTCTAATAAAATCTTAATCATTGCTAAAATTATTAGAATGGAAATTGTTGCATGTTGAACAGCAGATTTCTACTTTAATAGAAATTTATAACTTTTGAAAATGTTCAAAAATATACAATTCACTAGTTAATTTTGAATTGCTTCCAATGCTTGGTTTTAATTATAAAATGTTTTTTTTTCTTTCATTGCTTTTAAATTGCATGTGATAAAGATTTTCATCAATTTATTCTTAGGGAATTGTCCTAATGAGAATCTAATGTAAACAGATTTCAACTTCTCACTGGAAATGAAATAGTGATCTTATTTTATTTTTTTAAAAAATCCTGATTACTTTGCCTTAAATAATCCATTCTTATTTAAATTCTGTAAACAGACTCATCAAAATATTTATGTTAGTCAATCTCTCCCATAATAAAAGAACAGACTTTACCAGTCATTCATGGCCAAGACAGAACAATAATGGGCACTATAAGACTATTGTTCTGACTTCCGGTTCTGGTCCGTGACGTTAGCGGCTGTTTGAAGAGAGTCGTCTCTTCGCCGGCTGATTCTTCTTTGCCGGTAGACCCTGAAGAGGGTTGAAAGTCGCCCTGGAGGGGCGACCACCGATGAGGAGGCTTCTTGTCGACTGTGGGAGTGTGGCAGCTCCTCCCACGGCTCGAGTTACTCCTTAAGGATGATGAAGCAAAGATCGCCCTGTAAGATGGCCGATCACACAGCACCATCCAAAAGTCACAAGAACATCTAAGCGTAAAGAACCACCATGTATGATCCAGGTGAGACCCTTCCCTTCCTCTCTTTATCTTATTTTTCCTTTTTTTTCCTGTAAAAAGCCTTTTTGGAATTATTTCCCTGCTTTGAGAGAGCGGTGTTCATTAATGTGGGAAGAGAAGCCTTGAACAAAATGAAAGAATAATTAATTTCATTGACTATTTTTTACTTTTAATTCTTATTATTGAACTTCATTACTTGACCTAGTTCATATGTGGAGAATATTTTTTTTTATTTTTTTTAATGTTGTTTTGGGTGTCTGGGAAAAGATTGTATAATCTACTGAGGACATCCTGTGGTGAAATTTAAAACTACAACTGCCTTCTCTTGTTTGATGCTGAGGTTAGTTTTGACCTTCATATCATCACAAAAGGGAAAAGATAAAGAAGTTGAAATAGCTGCAATTGTGGGGATGGACATTGGTTAACTGCTATCAAATATAGCCCCCATTAAAAGATAAAAGGATTGCTTCTAGCCATTATGGAAATGGAGAAACCCTATTTACAACTTAACTGTAAACGTATACTGGGAAAAATTCATGAAGCCACTGAGGAAGTATGCGCTAAAATAAAAGAGATTACTACAGAAATAAAAAGCAGAAACCCTATTTTAAATTTACAAACTGAATCCCAAATTTCACCTGATTATCTTACAGACCAAAAAACAATAGAAGAGGAATCAAGCAACACTAATGAGGATTTAAAGTCATTTTACATACAACCTATTGAGATTTTTGATGAACAAAAAGTAACTTTAACTAAATTATATACAACTTCAAAAGCGACAGGAATTGTTGTACAAAATCAACTACTAACTACAAAATGGGACATAACTGAGTGTCTTACTCAGCAGAATCAAACATTGAGACTTGAATCTCTAAAGCAACAAGGGATTAATTACAAAGGAGTCAGCTTCCCTAAACAGAAAATGGGATGGGTTTTTTTTTTTAATCCAAATGATACCACGAGGAATAAAGAGAGACTTATTTCTTGACATAGAAGCTCTGTTATGGAAACCTGCTTGGCACAAAAAGAAAGCCAGAATAAGACTTAAAAATGAGTTTTAAAATTGTATGTAATGGATTAAAGAGGCTGTTTAGACACGGACTGATCTAAGGTTTAAGACTCAGACCTATAACCAAGAAGAAAAACTTTTGTTTAATAGAATAAATATGTGAAATAGAGTCCCCAAATTTCAAAGTTATATATGTATATTGCTTCCAAATTAGTCTTGTAATTTTCTTGATTTTCCCCCAAGCAATTAATTCACTACTTTTCTTTTCCTGGGGTGGGAACTTGCCTTCCCTCTCTCATCAGGGAGGATTCTTTGCTTTGGGTGGGTTTTTTTTCCCAGGAACAAAGTCTTAAAGTCATAGAGAGAGGATAGGGTCTTATCCAGTTTCATCCACGTTGCTCGAAAGTTGCTGGTTAATGCTTATTTTCTTTGGTTGTCAGCAGCTTCTGACTGGCCACACGAATGGAGCCAGTCTTTCCCCTGCCAGTTTGGAGAGTTTCCTTGGATCAAATGGAAGGGCCGCCACTCTCCCACAATCAACGAGGGTCCCCTCCTCCTCCATTGCCTCTTTTGAGCAACTTTCAATCCTTTTTATGGTCCCCAGCACAATTGAACGTCATACTGCGACATCAAACTGGAAGTCAAAACAATAAAATATTTTAATTAAAAGCCAGATAGTTCTGTTGATAGATTGTATTTATTTAATAGAATATTCAGAGACAGATTTTCATTCTTTTTCCCACTGGAGATGTTTTTTATTGCTTGATTCTTTATCTTTCCTGCTTGCTCTGTAATTCAAGACTGATAACTCCCTGTAGGAAACACAACTTGATCAGAGAACAGCATGCCTTGCTACCTAAACAAATTATGTTTTAGTCACTGCTGATGTTAGCTCTGTCATAATGAAAATGCATAATTAATGCATTTCATTCAAGTGCTTTAAAAATACGGCTACCTGAAATAATTTTAAAAAGAGGGAGATTTAACAGGATACCATAAAACCCAAAGGGACTGTTTGAAAATGAACAGTTGGATCTCTGATATTCTTGGCTCTCTCTAGTGCCTTAACCAGTACACCAATCTGTCTCTTCCTTGCCACTGCTCTATTAGAAAAACAATCAAGATGCAGTTGACAAAACTGAAGTGTTTCTATTTTAAACAAAGTCATTATCTTTGTTGAAAACAAAGAAAATATCAATGAATATATATATATATATATATATTCAGACAAAAATAGGATATAAAATTAGTTTGGGAATCAAGAACTTTGTTTAATGAAGCCATCTATTTTGGCATAATTGTCTGTGAAATGCTTAATTACATAGTGATAATATTTTCTTCTCAAAATAAGAAAAGGAAGGCTATATGGCCTAGTTTGATTCCCTTTCTTCTCCAATTGCTGCTATGTCCTAACTAAATTTAAAATGGAAGAAGAAATGATTGCTGAAACATTTTTCTAAATAATTGCTGCCTGTACAATTAATGCTAAACCATGCCAAATTGTTTTCTAAAGCTGTCTGACTAGAAGCTGTGTTTCTACAATTAAAGTGGCAATTGTCTTGAAATCTAATCTGAAGGTATTGACCAAGAAAGGTGGGTTGTTGATAGTGATGTTCAGGATTTTTTTTGGGGGGGGGATGTAAAAGATAGCTTTCCAGGGAAATAGGCAGGCAGACGGCAAGCAGAAATCCCTTTAAGATAAATGTAATAAATGTCCATGTGTTATAGTCAGCATTTCACAAAACCAATGTGATCTTCATTTTTAAGATAGCAAAAGCCCCATTTAAGTGCCTTGCTTCAGATGAAGAAATTGCATCTGGTATAAACTATAATGCAGTGCACAAATGGGCAAAAGCTGATAAAAACTACCAGAATCCCACTAAACATATTTATATATAATATATACCATGTGTTTAAAGGGTAAAGTACCCAACCATGCACATATCTTTGAAAAGTAGTCTGAAGGAAATGCATACTTAGGATCCTGAGCTTTCACTACCACTTCATAGTGGATGGACAACACTATTCCTTACATTCATTTTTATGGAGTTTGAACTAGTTGTCTTTATCATTCTTTATCACCAAGCTAATGTGAGCATTTAAATACTTAATAGTGAATTATTCACATCTCAAAAACAATTTCTTAAGTAATAGAGGTGTTCAAATTGCTTCATATCACAGAAATTATATAAATTGCCTTTTTGAGGCACTTTGTCTTATCTCTCAGCCTCATCTGGCTTTTCCAGAATGCTCTTATGGTAAATAAATATGCTGACTGAAGATGTAAAAGAAGCTCAGAAAGTGCAATAGATGAAAACAATGCAACTATCTTGTTTTTAAAGGGTCAGGTTACTGATATTTTGGTAGGGTCACTTTGCATAATTCTTCAAGGTAAGAATTGAAGGCTAACTCACACTCTGATGCAAATGACCAAGAAAATGATAATTAAGTCTCTATCATCAATGCATCAGCATCATGATTACTAGCTGGCTTAGTAAAATACCTTGCAAAAAAATCTTAGAATAGTTTACTGAAGCTGACCACAAATTGAACATAAGCAAGAAATGTGATGTGGCTGCAGAAAACACCAAGGCTTTGTAAGTGTTTTTAGTACCCTATTCTCTTTTAGCAGAGAATATATTATCCTAAATAGAATTGCAGGAACACAAATGGGTCATCCTGAACAGAGCAGCTATGGTGGTATTGGAAGTGAAATCTGATCTGGTTCCAAGCCAAGAGAAAGACACAGGAGAAATGAATTTGAAGGAGGCTGCAGGAAAGGAGGTCTCCATTTATGTAGTGGGGGCTGACTTTCTACAGTGGACACATTAAGGTTGGAAAAATTATTTTGCTCTTATCACTATGATGTAGGCCTAAATGCTCTTATTTATGTTTGGCCCAATTCATTCTTTGTCTTTCTCCAACAGTGTTCTAGGCCAGGGCTTTTCATAGATTGTATCACTTTTAGGACATGACAATATTCGATTACCACCAGTCGCCTAGCAAGGTGTCAAAAACTTGATGACTGAAGAAAAGGGGTGGGATTTTGGGTTTTACTGATTAGATTCATTTGTTGTTATAGAAATGGCTAGTTTATACTATTATGGAAAAGTAAAAAGTTGAGATTTGATATTAATGCTTCATTCTACTGCAAGAGAAGAAGTCAATACCTTTTCTTTTTCCCTTCTTCCCTTCACTTTTTTCTCCTTCTTCCTGTGTCATGCTATTTGCTTTTGTATTTTTGTATTTTATTCCATAATGTAATAAAATGTTACAAACCGTTTAAAAAAAGGAAAAAGTTCTGGTTTTCAATTTCTTCGGTGGCGGTTCGTTTGATCTTAGGCCACGCAGAGGATCCCCGGCAGGGCAGGCAAGTGCCCAGCTCAGCCCAGGCTTCCCAAGGAGGCTTCTGGCTGCACTTACCTTCTCCTCGAGGCTGCTGCTGCTTGGCTCATTCTCCTTGGCCAGATTGCTCATTGTGTGTGCAGGAGGGCAATTTGTGTGGGTCAGAAGGAGGCCTAATCCCTTTCCATGTGAGGAGACCTGGCTTTGTAACCCAAGCATCCTCAGTGATAGGGTAGGAGACCACCAGGAAAGTCAGGAGGACACAAGGGGATGGCAAAAGGGCAGCAGGGCTGGTCGTGGCCAAGTGCTAAGGCAGGACTTCCCTCAGACCCTCCCTTCCTATCATTATAATCCTCTTCCTTCCTTCCTTCCTTCCTTCCTTCCTTCCTTCCTTCCTTCCTTCCTTCCTTCCTTCCTTCCTTCCTTCCTTCCTTCCTTCCTTCCCTGCTTTTTTTTAAGCTGCTAGAGGTTCCGGGCAGAGGTGGCAACAGGCAGGCAGTGGTGGGCTTCACATTTTCACCCCTCCCCCTGCTATTGCCTCTGCGTGGCTCTCAGCTCACCTATCCCAGACCTGCACACATGTTTGTGTGTGTGGGCACATGCACTGGGGAAGATCTCACCCCTTGCAACCCTGCACCCTCAACAGAAACCTTCTGTGATGGCAGGCTGCAAACTAATGAAAGCTGTTTTTTGGAGTACTTGTTTCTTTTTTTCAACCTGCCACTGAGTGCATCATGCCCTGCACCCCTCAGCTCCCACCCCCAGCCCCATGGAAGGCTGCAAGAAGTTCCCATCGCAGCTTCTCTTATCTCTCCCATTCCTCCCCAATACCACAGCATGGGGCTGCAAGAGGTGAGACCCCCCCATGTGCACACACATACATACAAACACACACACATACAAACACACACACAAACAAACACATGCATGGGTCTGGAAGAGGTGAGCTGAAAGCCATGTAGAGGCCCTTCAGGCACAGAGGCAATGACAGGGGGGGTCAAAATGGGAAGCCTCCTACCAGAGCCTCGAGCAGTTTAAAAAAATAAATCAGCAAGGTGTTCAGAATGTGGCCCCAGGAATGCCACCACCTTCTATGCAGTGTCCAGGGGCGGGGCAGGGACAGGGCTCAGGCAGTGAGGTGGCCTGTTGCTGGTTCCAGGGCTGCCCCATGGATCTAAGGCTGAGCGCGTTCTGGCTTTGATGGTAACTACAAGGTTGTAAATCAGCACCCTGTCGGCCTGGGCTGGCCTCTTTACTTTCAGCAGGAATGGTCAGCAGGAACAGTCAGCAGGGACAGCAGGCACTGACCACATCCTGTGCGCACACCCATGGGATAGGGCAGGAACAGCCCCTCGCTGGCTTCTTCCTACCAAAACCTCTTTCCCCCCTCCCTTTCCATGCACCTCCAGCTACATGCTGCTTTTGGAAGCGCCAATCAGCTGAGCCTGGCGCTGAGCCCTGACAGTTCTGCAGAAGTGCCGATCAGCTTGTAGCCATGCATGCAGATCCTGGGGCCTCTGCCAAGCCCCAACAGCCTGCAGCTCCAGCTGTTCTCCCTCAGCCTTCTGCGTCACTGCTGCTGCTTCAGCTCATTCCTTTCCCTTCTGTTACCACTTCTCTAGGATGGTTGCATATCACTGTCCAGGTGCCAAAGTACCACCAGTGGTACATGTACCACCGGTTGAAAAGCCCTGCTCTAGGCATCAATTCACCTTTGAGAGTTCCTCAGACAACCAATGTGTACCTCAGGATCAGGAAATAGAGAGGAGCCACATAGGAATTATGTGGTCCAAGGTCTTAGATATATCTATCCGTTACCAGCAATGGGCTGGCATCTAGTATTTATCAGTTGCCTGAAGTGGGATGAATGAACAGGCTTTGTCTCTCCACAGAGCTGCATCAGTGAGAAAAAGCGCAAAGTACATCTGTTCACAGCTACAAATTGATGGTAATGTCTTCCAACACCATATCATAACTGTCCTAGATTTAGTGTGCAATCCCCATATCAGGTTCTCGGTAACCTCTAGACAGTCTATGGTTGCCATTTGTTGGATGTTATATATAGACTGTGTATTTTAGTCGGGGGCTATACAGTCTAAAACAGGAGGCTGTACATGCACAATTGTACAAAACAAAAAGGATCACCATGGCTTCTGGATGTGAGAATAAACTATGAAGCTCTAAAATAGATATACATAGTCTTTTTTAGAAAAATAAAAATGCAGGAAAATTGGGTCTCCATCTTATTAGCATAATCATTCTGCCATCAGAGGAAGGCTATTCAATTTTCAAACATTTCCTGTGGCCCCCCAAGGTGCAAGCTATCAAAATATAGCATAATATAGAATTCTAGATACTTCTAGATACTGTAGAAGGAAATGCAAAACAATATCAGATTTGCAATAGTGCAAATATTATATACACCTGTGCCTTTATTCGGTATGAACTCTTCAGCCTCCTATCCTAGAGAATGAAAAAGGATATTCTATTTTGATACCCCATTAGACTTTTTGCTGGCAATCAGAACACAGCAATTTCAATTGTGAGATGATTTTGCTGAACTAACTTAAAATTATGTTGCCAGAATATTAATAATTTTCTGTAAGTCATAAGACACTCAAGGTACAGCAGGTTAGCTTCTTAATAGTTGAGGGAGCTAAAGAAATTTTCCACTCTCTGTTTTCTTGAGGAGGCATGAGGGATTCAGGTGAATGTTATATGGCAAAGAGCCATCAAAGCAGTAACAGAGTTGGAATTTTTTGCTCATCTGATTATCTGAGAATGGCATTTTGAATTACAATGTGCTTTAAGAAGATAGTATGATATGATGAGAAAATCCCCTAATTGACTGTGTGTGGGAGATAGATTTTTTAAAATATTGTGTTAGAAGAAAGAGGCTTAAAACTCCAGTTAAAAGGCATTGAATGAAGAATTTTGTATAAAGAACAAATTTATAAATATACAGAAGACAGACATTTTAAAACACACTCATACACTTTTAACATTTAATTGCAAAGTAGATAAAAGCATTATTCCACTATTAAATTGAAATGTAAACATTCAGATCACAGTGTAGAAAGCATACATTTAAATGTATATGACATTATTGCTGACACTCTGCAAATTATTCACATTTCATATATTGTGAAAGAACAAAGACATCCATTTCCAAAGCACGTGAAGGGAAAATTTTATGTGACAATTTGCAACAATCACTAATCTATCCATTAATACTTCAAAATGTTTATCTACTCATACAAATAAGTGCCACAAGTTCTTTTGAAGTTGATGCAAAACATTCAGATAGAATAGACTTTTTTATTCAAGAATGAGTATTTATTGCTTGAGAACAAAATACAAATTTTCATGGAAAATGGAACACTTGTAAGCCTATGTTTATTCTATTTCGTTTTGCTAGTTTCCATATTTTTTAATTCTTACTCTGTATAGCTATCTTAAACATAATTTATATGACTCCATCCTTATTTTCTTAAATCTATTACTTTGTTCTATTGTCTTTATATTCTAATTATTCAAATGACTATTTCTTTGTTACTTATATATCTCTGTCTAACTACTGTATCTACCACTGTCTGTCTGTCCAGCTGTCTGTCTATCTGTCTGTCTGTCTGTCTGTCTATCTATCATATCTTATTTGGTCCACCTATAATCTATATTCTTTATTCACAGTCATATAGCCTATGGATTATTTACATTTATAGATTATGAGTTGTATTTCCACTTACGTTCTTTCCCAGACTCTCTTGACTTCTTAGTTAAGACACTCCATGTTTTGGAAAAGAAAGGAACTGAGACATTTCCTGTTCTCCTCCACACCCAGGCTATTTATGATTTAGTACATTCCCATCACCACTTTTGCATTCTGAAGTTGAACCACTCTCAGAAAGAGGAATATGATAGAGATGACAATTACATTTTCAACAACCGGATTCACATGTTATATTTTTCAAGTCCCTATTTTTCCAGTGTTTATTGGGTTGGAATTTCATAAAGAAATTAGTTTCTATATTGGAATTTACCAATATTTTCTGTACAAGTATTGTGGATTTTTGATGAAGAAAGAAGAAGAAGAAGAAGAAGAAGAAGAAGAAGAAGAAGAAGAAGAAGAAGAAGAAGAAGAAGAAGAAGAAGAAGAAGAAGAAGAAGAAGAAGAAGAAGAAGAAGAAGAAGAAGAAGAAGAAGAAGAAGAAGAAGAAGAAGAAAAGTATTGTGGAATTTTTATGAAGGGGATGATGAAGATGAAGATGATGATGAAGATGATGATGTTGTTGTTGATGATGGATGATGGATGATGGATGATAATGAGGACGAGGATGATAATTAGATTTTTCTAGATATGTGGAATTGGCAGTAATGCAATGGTTTAAAGGTGAAATGCTATGGTATAATGCAAAGCTATTCTGATTGATCATTTTAGCCTGGTATGCTGAAACCCATCCACACAGACTTGATATTTGCAATTTATCTGAAAAACCCAAACATAGGTAAATACTTATTTAGTTTTAAAAAGGTTTTATGGATTTTACTCTTTAAACCATAGGTATAAATGATAGTGTGTCTACATTAAAGAGCCTGTTTTTAACTCTTACTATTAAATTTGGTCTAGACTGACAGTAGTCTGATAACACTGGATCTGAAATGAAATTTGGAAAGCAAAAAAAGCAAAACCTGTTTCCATAGGAGAATTAAAGATTGTTAAACATAGTGTACTTTGACATGGGAAGTTCAAAAATGTGAAAAAATATCAAATACTTCCTTTCTGCCTCTGTCATCCCACACATTTTATTTCTGACTCTAAGGAATAAGATATGGCAATTTAGAAGCTGGACATCACTTATATCGTTTCACTATCTTTAAAAAAAGATAGTGAATAAATGTAAACTCTTCCCCTCCCCATGTAATAAACACTTTCTGTTTAAGTTACAAAGACCCATTTCACTAGTTATATTCTTGGTCTCCAGGAACACACTTAAATCCTTCCAGCAGAATTCAGAATATCTATCCTTATGAAGTGAAGGTGTCTTGTGAACATCACATTAATGTTAAAATGCAGTGAATGTTAAGTCTGTGTTGTTATTGTTTTTTAGTCTGGGTATAGTGAGTTAGATCAATGTTAATTTAATACCATATTCTGTATTTTATAGCTTTATTTAATTGCTTTATACAGTTGAATTTTAAATTATCTTGCCTCTGTCTTTGGGATGGAATGGCTTTTAAAACTTAATAAATATATAACAATAATGTTGTCATGACAACTTAATAGGTTTTACCTATTTATGGTGTTTTCATATGACCTATGAATCTGAGAAATAAAATAATCCTATGAATTTTAAATTGCAGTATAAAAACACTGTAAACTATACACTATACACTAAGGCACCAAATGGCCCACTGCTGTTTATTTGTGAAAAATAAGAAAATAAGAAAAATGCTGATTAAACAAGATATTCAGTCAAAATAGAGTTGGCTGCATCTGATGCCTTTTCTTTTCTTGTTACACATTTAGCAATGTCTTATAATAAATTTAGTAGTTATTTTATGGTGTTCTTTTTCTTTTCTTTTTCTGTTTGAATGTATTGGCGATGTCCTTTCCTTCAATTTAATTTATCTATTATTTTTCTTCTCTAGTTTGATAGATGAAAAATATAAATAGTTACTAAAGTTGACTCCTTTTTCTGTCTTAGGTAGGACATATGGTATAGCCATCTAGTCAAGGATTCTCTAATCCCAAAATATTTTCCAATATTGATCAAAATAAATAAATAAATCTTAGACAAAGAATGTTTATTCCTGTTGCTATGTAGCAAATACTGTTCATCACTAAAGTCAAGAAACATATAGGCATAGGTCATGGAAGTTATTTTCTAAAAGTTAGAAGTAGGACCTATGGGATTTTATCTAATGTTTTTTTTTATCTAATTTCATATTCACAGGCAGAAATGACAGTAATCAGAAAACATGCTAAATTACAACACCAAGATAAATTTCCATTTAGAAGAAATTAAGATTCTATTGATAATAATCCTGAAAAAATATGCAAATGATATTATATCAGAGGGAGCTGCGATCATTTTATAGGCAATTACATAGGTAACAGTGTATCATTTAATGGAGAGACTGGAGGCTAAAACATATAAGGAACGGTTGCTGGAATTAGGTATAGTTTAATGAAGAGAAGGACGAGGGGGGACATAATAGCAATGTTCCAATATCTCAGGGGCTGCCACAAAGAAGAGGGAGTCGAGCTATTCTCCAAAGCGCCTGAAGGCAGGACAAGAAGCAACGGGTGGAAACTAATCAAGGAGAGAAGCAACCTAGAACTAAGGAGAAATTTCCTGACAGTTACAACAATTAACCAGAGGAACAACCTGCCTCCAGAAGCGGTGAATGCTCCAACACTGGAAGTTTTTAAGAAGAGACTGGACAGCCATTTGTCCGAAATGGTATAGGGTTTCCTGCCTGAGCAGGGGGTTGGACTAGATGACCTTCAAACTTTATTATTATTATTAAATATACATACACACACACATATATATTTTTGTAGATTTTCACGGGTACAGGTATGCAGGTCTTGGCGTATTCGGGTCTTTTCCCGTGTAAGATTGAGAGTATCTTGGCGACGTTTCGACGAGGTCCCACTCATCATCTTCAGGCTGGGGTCTTGGGCTTCGTGCCTGTGCGAGCAAAGTGTGAACGGAGCTGCCGTCTCTCTATAAATACTGGTGGGGGTGGGTGGAGTGCTGGCTTAGTTGCTGTAGGTGGATTGGTTGGCTGTGTGGGAGCCATTGTTTGTGGATTGTTTGGCTGTTCCATAACATCCTGAGTAGTTGAGGTGCTGGCTGTGTGACCATTAGTCTTTTGTGTTATAACGACCTGGGTAATGGGTTGTGTGATTACATCCTGAGATCTAGTGTAGTGATATCCTGAGTTTTGTGTTGCAACATCCTGGGTGGTTGGCTGTGTTGTAACATCCTGAGCTTTAGCATTGTAACCTCCTGAGTTCTGTGATGTGATGTCCAGAGCAGAAGGCTGTGATGTAGCATACTGGGCCTTGGTTTGGCTCCGAGTTTGCGGTCTAGCTCTGTGTTCATGGCGTGTGTCCGTTTGCTTTGTGTGGGCAAACCACGACGACATCACCAGCTGCTGCACCTCCCTCTGACCCCCACACAAAGCAAACGGACACACGCCATGAACACAGAGCTAGACCGCAAACTCAGAGCCAAACCAAACTTCACAGCGAAATTAATATTATTAAATTGGGCAGATTTCAAAATGAAGGAAACAGATTTCAAAGAGGGAAGCTATAGGACAAACTGTGCAAAAGAAAAAGAGGAAAAGCAACTCTGGAATAAGAGGCCTAACGATGTGGGAGAAGAACAATCCCCATCAAGCATTCTTAGCAAGGTGCTGTATATAAATACGGAATAAATCCTATTGAAAAATCCAGTGGTAATGTTACTCAATTGGATAATGAAATGTCTGCAAACAAATAACCAAGTCAGAAAGCACAAAGGACCACACAGTTCTGAGCAAACATTTAAAACCTAAGAGTGCAAATGCAACCAATTCCACCAACTAATTCCTTGTTATTTGTGCAATTGTATAGCAACGGTAAAAAGGGAAAGGTTCATTTGTTTTATTCTATATCCTAGCCTTTATAACATTTTGTTATGCAAATTAATATGATTGTGAGTTTTAGCTATGGTTTATTTGCTTGATGTATATTTCAAGGAAGAGGTTGTGGGAGAACCTGTGAAAAACAAGTTCTTATAACAACTTTGGACAATTTCTTATTTTATAGTTTTCAGTTGCAACATCAAAATAAGATGCTTAAGAAACTGAACTTGATTAAAACATATATACCTGTTGGATAAGCAAGATTGAATTCAGTAATATAAGTAATTACTTAACTCAATGGTCAAATATGAACATACAGTATTTGGAGTGTCTTTTCTAGCATAATTCTTTTGTAATAAGATGCTCAGTGGAATCTATTTCCTGAAGTTTTTAAGGGAAAAGTGATAAAAAAGGGAGTGGGATGCCTGTAAACACAGATGTATGTATGTCACTTGCCTTTCCACCTCAGGCATAAATATAATTAGTTTTTTCCCCCCAGTAATGCTGGGAAAAAATTGAGTGCATTGAGAGGTGGATGGCACACATTCTTTCCTCCTACAACTCATTAAATTTCTCATTTTACCAACTAAAAGTTGTATTCATCCCCCAAACTTACAGATTGGTAGACAAGAATTACATAAACGGACTCATTTTTACATTTACTTCTAAAGGAGTCTCTTTCCACTTTTGTAAACTCTTCTTTCACATCTTGTAACAGGAACAAGGTGCATCAGTAGGAACAATAGAAAGCACATTTTAAAAATAGAAAACCATTGGGTACAGCATTATGAAATACACTTCATTTGATACAATGAAGAATCAGGAGAGCAAAGTTATTAAAATAAAATTAAATATGCAGATAAACCAAATACAACTACATAGAAATTGTTATAAAAAACTAAGACTAGTATATGTAGATTCATACAACAGGGGCTTAATCTATCAAAACAGTGATTTTGGAAATACAATCAAGAAAGGGAAAACCAATAAGCAAACATGTTTTTCTTCTCATTTATGAGGAGATTCAGATTTGGTTATCTGTGTGAACTTTGTAAGAAAATAATAAATATTTTTTTCATGAAAATCATAACTTTTTTCAATTTTGATCACCCAACATTTATTTCTATTAAAAAAAAAGTTTTGAACCAGTCATCAACCTACTTAAATTAGATTTCAGAACACTGCATTGAGTTAGCATTTCTTTGAGAAAAGTGTCTTTGATACTGTGGAGGTTAAAAAAGCCTAATATCTACTAAAACAATATATTTTGAATTTATTAAAGGAAAGTTTCTTCTAAGAAGCTAAGAGGAAAAAAATGTTGATATATTTTAAAATTTCAGCTAAACTAATAGGTAGAATTATTATTATTGTCTGCTTTCTTGGATTAAATATTTTTATATATATAATAATTTAAATTTTGAATAATACAAGATTGGCTCCAATCCAATTTATTCAGTCACTCATTCTTTCACATAATTGGATTAAATGAATTAACAGCAATTTCATATAACATTTACTGTCAAATTGCAAATTTCTATTTTGGCTCCCTTGTGTTCAAGCCTGAGTCATTGTCAAACTGTGCTTTGATTTGTGTGTGTTCTGTTTATTATTATTCATATTATAATCTGGCATTACTGATTTCCTCTCCATAGCAAGATGGGTGGCATTTAATAAACAAATAAACAAACAAATAAATGCATGAAATCTGAATGTTTGCAAAAGGTTCATCTGCAATCTTTCACTGTTTATAGCTTGCTTCTATCAAAGGTGATTTTTCAAAAGGCAACTGGATGTTCTTGGTTTTTTTCCTTGAAAAAGTTTCTCTTCTCATCCAAGAACTTCTTCAGTTCTGACTGAATGGTCCATAGACATTTAGCTTGCTTGTATATTTTTAAAATCATAACTGGGATTGCAATTTCTGCAAGGGTCTAAGTGGCTAAAACAAGAAGCATAATTTATCACTGCTTTTCTAAAAATAGATAAATAAATCTTTTCAAAAAGGGGAAATTTTCAAAATGCCCTATTTTGTCTAAGAATGAGTCAATAGTAATTAAATTTTATTTACTTTTGATCTCACATTGTGATGTACAATGTTTATTTTATGAATAAAATACTTTGAAAGCTACATTGAGAATATCTACTGATCTACTGAATGCATTTATAAAAGAAATAATAAAATATCATTTATAGTTCATGAAAATATGATTGCTAAAGCTTTTTTATTTGTTTATTATTGGTGTTAAATTATTGAGTTAGCATAAATCTAATCTATATACACTTCATAAACATTATACAATTTTTAGAGCTAGGTTAATCACAAATTAACATGACAGCAGCATGCACTTTTACACAGATTGTTTAAAAAGTATGCAAAACAGAGCTACTCATACAACTAAGTGTTTCTCTATGAACCAACTGAGTTGTCATAGTGACAGTCCAGCCATAATAATTATCTAAAACATTTGATAAACTGCAGACATCTCGTAACTCAGCAATGGCAATGAAGAAATATTGGATATGTCTATAGATCCTTGAGGGAAGAAATAAGTACATGATGCCAAATCACTAGTTTTCTGAATTTTCCTTCCTTACAAAGACTGCAATGTAATCAGATGCAACATTCATATAATTCTGTACTTTCCCTTTATTGTGGCCCTCTTGTTGAAAAAATAGTTATTTTGTTCATGTAAGGTATACACAGGCACATACACCACAAATATGCATAAATACCTAGAAACACACATATTTACTACCTTAGAAAGAGGCAGTTCCATTCTAGCAAAAAATAAAAGCAATAAAACATAATTTTACAAAACAAACTACACAAAACTACACCCCTCATGAAAGTTAAAAACATGGTGACAATAGTATTTAAAAAAAAAGAATACAATTTTTGGAGTCTTTCCTGAAAGCATTGTAGGTGGAGAGATGGGTTAGTTTATGCTTTAAAAAAAGGACTGTAATAGCATCTTTCGATTAAATTGACCAACTGAAAAAAGTACTATCAGAGATTTATTTATTTGTTTGTTTGTTTGTTTGTTTATTTATTTGGTTGTTTGTCTATTTTCTTACTTACCATAATGTATAAGCCTTTTAATACCTAATATATATGTATGATATAAATAGTTTATTCCTCTGTTTTATTGAACAGCTTGTTTGTTCTGAATATTTTTTAATTGTTATTTTATTATTATTGAGAGTTGATAGGTAGCAAAAAGATAGCAAGTTAGTCACTTGACTGGTGGGTTCGCCTTTTTGGCTTGTTGGACTTAGACTTCTGTTTCCCCTTATATACCCTGACACACACAATTTATTTTCTGAAAATAATGTAATTGGATCTTCATTAAGCATGAACTCATCTTTCATAGTGGCATTCATTAGTAATAATTCCAATCATTAATTTCATGGATTATAATAATAGTGATATGTGAACATTAGCTAGGCATTGTATGAAATGATTTTTTCCCATAACATACTAGGTTACTGAAATATATTTTCATTTAGTTATCAACTTTAGCTATTAAAATATAGAGTGCACCTTTACTTTAAACTTGACAAGCCGATCAATTTTAACATATAAAAACTATGATCTGAACAATTGAGTTGAGAAATTGAACTGCTAATTAGCTGAAGCATGCAACTGTGCTAAGATTAAGGATAAACAAAAGCAACCAATTTTCTGGTAGAAAGTGTCAATGAGGTTGATAAGGATAATTTTAAATTGCTTTTGTGAAAATGCAAGATTATTATATAGATTAATGATCCATTAATGCCTATCATTTATAATCATAATAAAGTTTACCATTCAAAGTAGTAAACAATATTCTTTTCATGTAGTACCGTGGAACTTCTTCTATTAGTATGGAGCTTAGAGAGCAAATTTTGACACTAAATCTAATTTTTCATGAACACAACCAATGCATTTAAGTCTAAGTGTTTGCGTATGTGTTCATCAACTTTGAGGAACATTAAATTTCTTGTGAAGCTATATTGGCAAATTGTTTACTTGCATCAATATTAATTTGCCACTATTTGTCCCACTGCTGACTCATTTTCTTCCCGGTTCAGTAAGGTTTGAAGAGCAAACCAAACTAAACCAAAATAAAATATTGCTTTTCAGAATTAAGATAAAAGATATTTCTTTCTCTTTCCACTCTAAATAATAGAGCTTAGCATTCTATAAAATGACATAAATCACTACTTGGCATGTACAGTTTGGTCATACACTTTACAAATAGCAACATACAATTATAATGCTACAATTTCTGAGGTAGAAAGGTATGTTGTGACATTATGATGATCCTTTTGTTTGATTTGTATTACAAATTTGCTTTATTAGAATGAAAAGCAAAGCAAAAGCAAATAAATGTGTTAGAGTGAAAAGTAGTGGAAAATAGTTAACACATGTAAGTCAGTTACCTTCTCTGGGAGTCATGCGCTTGCATTACTATATTATTACTATGATATTGGTTCATGTAGAAACCAGTATATTTGTTTTTTCTTGCATATATTCACACTAAGCACATGAATGTCTACAAGAAAAAATGTCATTTGAGTAATATGAATTTGAAACTTCCAAATAATATTATGTATCAAAATTAAGTCCTAGAAGAGATCAACCCCAACTGCTCTTTAGAAGGCCAGATCCTGAAGTTGAAACTCAAATACTTTGGCCACCTAATGAGAAGGAAGGAGAAGGGTCTAATGCTGGGAAAGATTGAGGGCAATAGAAGAATGGGACGACAGAGAATGAGGTGGCTGGATGGAGTCACTGAAGCAGTAGGCGTGAGCTTAAATGGACTCCAGAAGATGGTAGAGGACAGGAAGACCTGGAGGAACGTTGTCCATGGGGTCACGATTGGTCGGACACAACTTCGCAATTAACAACAACAACAATCAAAATTTACAGATACTGTAAAACAGGGGTGTCAAACTTAATTTCACTGAGGGCTGCATCAGCATTGAGGTTGCCCTTGGGGGGGTGGCCAGGGTGGGTGCGGCCTACTGGGTGGGCATGGATGGAGTGGGTGTGGCCTACTGGGTAGGCATGGCCAGCTCTATATTGTTCGCATCAAGGGTGCCTGTGGGGGCCTGGGCAGGAGTGGGACAGATCTGAGGGTCTCTGGCAGAAGGGGGTGGAACTAGGGCAAGTGCCAAGGCATGGTGCATTTCTTCATTCCTCACAAAGGGTGACACCTCCCCAGCATGCACCCAGGGGGCGGGGCCAACACGGCAGGGGCTGGTTCCTCGCTGTTTCAGGAAGACCTTGTGGAGCTAAGACTGAGTGCATTTCAGCATAGATGGCCACCACAAAATTGTACATTGGGCTTTCGGCTGGCCTGGGCCAGGGCCAAGGCAGCAGGGGCCATTCCCTCACTGTTTCCAGGATGGCTTCGCGGGCCACATGAAACCACTTCGCGGGCCGCATCCGGCCCCCGGGCCTTGTGTTTGACATGTCTGCTGTAAAATAACCGCACTTTCTAAATTGTAGATCATGATTATCCCTAAACTACTGAGACCACTGCAATCATGATTCCAGACTAATTTAAATTTTCTGATTATATATGGCAGCATTTGAATTTATCACAAAAATTTACTTAATTTTCAATTCCGTCTTATTATCAATGTTATTATTATTTACAATTTCAACATTTGGTTGATCAAGCAGACACTTACAAAATAAAGTTATATCATTTTATACAACTACTGCTCAGTAGCATTACATTTCCCTTCCTTCTTTCTTTCCTTCTTTCTATCCATCCATCCATCAAATTCAACCAAAGTTATTCTACTGGCTTAAAATCATATTTAAATACAGGATTGAATAAGAGAAACATAAATACAAATTTGGCATTTGGCATAAATACAAATTATGAAATTTAATGTTTGAGATATTTTAACACATATATTTATGTATATCATATGAGTAATCCTTGACATACAACCATTTGTTTAATTACAGCTCAAGGTAACAATGATGCTAAAAAAAGTGACTTATGACCAGTCAGTAACCCATGTTCACATGATCAAATTTGGGTGCTTGGCAATTGGCAAGTGTCCCCAGATCATATGTTTGCCATTTTTAATCTTCCCCAAAGGCTTCCCAAAAGCAAAGTCAATGGATGAAGCAGATTTGCTTAAGAACTGTGTGATTCCTGAACAACCACATCAATTCATTTAATAACTGTGGCAAAACATCATAAAATCTGGCAGAAGTCGATTAACAACCACATTGCCTAGCAATGGAAGTTCCAGTTCCAAATATGTTCATAAGAGGAACATTATCTGTATGCAATAAGAAGAAAGATTGAGGAATTTCAACAGGAACACTTAGAAAAGAAAATACCTATTCATGAATTTTTTGATTGCATATACATATAATCATTTCTATGTGCTTGATTATGGTTATTGTATGAAGCAAAATTATTGGGAATGAGGAGTAAAAAAAGGTAAGTGGTTTCTATAATTAAACAATGACAATAATAATATGATTTTGCAATTAAAGACACTCAAGATAGGGTATGCATTTATTTTCAATTCATACATCATCACATGTACAGTATATAATTGTTTTGAAAGGATTCTTTTTAATAAAAGAATTTTTTAAGGATTTTATAAGAGGAAAGTTTGATTTGTATTATTATAACTACAATAATTTATTGATACATTAAGTTTATGAGAACAGAAACAATCCCTGGTACAATAGGGTTTTGTTTTTGTTTTGTCTTTCTTTTTCTTTTCCATAAAATAAGACATAAATAGAGCTTCACATTTTTCTATTGTTAGAGGTATATTAATGAAGAATTTTTTACAAAGTATTTTTCTTCTCCTTTCATGTTGTGAAGCCTACATATAAATAATATTGAAGCCTGGTAAAAAGAATTCTCTTGAAGCTATTGCCCAATTTTTTAAATTAAAGATGGGTTACTAAAATTTGGACTACAGATTTGGCACAGAAATTGCAAATTATATTATCATCAAGAATCTATTGTGTTCAGCCTGGCTTCATAAAAAGTCAACAAGCTTCAAATAATATCAAAGTGCTAACAACTGATAATCAGAATTTCTGGATTATGCAGTTGTAGCATTGCTGGAGATACAAAAAGCCTTTAATATGTTGAAGATTAAATTTTTGGAACAAATTTTGATGATATTTAGATTTGTTCCTGCTTTTATTAGTTGAATTTACATGTGGCATTTGAAACCATAAGTTCAACTATTATGATGTATTGTGGGATTCAATAAGGATATCATTTATTTACTCTACTATTTTATTTAGTTTTGGAACAATTGTTTTATTAGACAATCAAAGGAAATTTGAAGTATCAAAAGTGAAAGCATAAATTAAAAAAAATCTGATGCTATTTTAGGTTTAACTAATATTTATAAAGAAATCTTGCCCCAAATTTCTGGATGTTTTCCAGCCATTTAGTAAATTATTGGGCAATTGAAATGCCTTATATACTTCTAATTAGATCTAGAATATCTAGACAAAATTATAAGAAAAATAGTTATGTTTTTATTTGAATGCTTTTAAACTTGTTAGAATAAGGTAACCTCAACTTTTTTAACTTAAATTTTGTTGATTTTTTTAACTCAAGTTCATAGTACAATAAATACATGGTATGTCCAGTATGTGTATGTTTACACACACACACACACACACACACACACACACAAACACACATTATACCTGACATTTCTAGGTGATTGTGTTATGGGAATGAATGAATGAATGTTAAGATCAAATTAAGAGCCCAAGGAAAAAACTATCTGAATAGAATAGAATAACAGAATTCAAGGTCCCTTAGTCACTTCTAGTCCAACCCCCTGCTCAGGCAGGAAACACTATACCAGTGATGGTGAACCTTTTAGGGACCGAGTGCCCAAACTGCAACCCAAAACCCACTTAAGTATCATCGGGTGCTGGGTGGGGTGGCCCATTGGGTAGGAATGGCCCATTGGGTGGGTGTGGCTGCGGTGGTAACGGCAGACTGGATGGGACTAAAATGTTCAATCAATCAATTCCAACTTTGTGAGATCTTTTTTTTTCCGCTAGAAGTTGAAATTGATTGATTGATTGAACCTTTTTCTTTTGCACACGGCAGCAGACGCCTAAAGCGAAAAGGTTTTATAAAACCCAGCTGAAGGCCTAGGACTGGGGCAATGGCGTGCGTGCCCATAGAGAAGGCTCTGCATGCCACCTGTGGCACGCGTGCCATAGGTTCACCACCACAGCCCTATACCATTTTAGACAAATAGTTTATTGATATCAAACACAAATGTATGACAGCAATGTGACTCATTTGCTCATTTGCCTTGTCCATCTACTGATGGACCCTTGTTCACTTCCCAATGTGTAATGTCATGTGTTCTCTACCTCAATGAAGTATAGGTTCCAGCTGAAAAGAGCTCTCACTATTATGTACAATATCTCTCAAGGTTTTAAATAGATTTCTTTCTCACCCCTTCTTAGATAGGTCATACATTTAGCACAGTATCTTCACCATGCAAACCAACTACTCTTCCACAGAACTAGGCCTTCTTGTGTGCAACATCTCTTTTATTCTTATGAATTCTTTGGATTTTGATGGTGCATAGTGATTGCCAATCATCTAGAATAGCATGCTGCTAGAGAAGCATTATTAATAGAGCAGTGGCAAAAACAGCTATCTTTGCCAGGAGCCCTTATACAAAATCTTTTGTAAAGTTACAGAATTAGGACAATGGCTATGTGAGCTGGTTAAGCTGAGCAAGACTTTAATGCCTGGAGGCAAAGTAATATTGGATCTTCACATTTCATGACCTTTCTATTACTTTCATCATTTCTGGGCTATAATAATTTAGCTTCTCAACTTCCATGTACCTAGCTGTGATAAAGTGCAAATATTTGGATAATAAATGATTTGTACGAGTAAAAGTCTGAGGTCTTAGTAAAGATACAAGAAACAAGAGACTGAAAAGAAGAGGAATAAATATAATTCATAGTAAATGCCCCAAAGAAATAAATGTTGATGACTTCACATAGTATATCATAAAATTCCTTCCAAAGTTGACCAGTGGATTAGTCAGATACTTTATTATTAGTTCACCCTCAGCAGCACTAGTACATGTATAAAAGAAATTCATTCCTGAAAAATAGAATTGCAATTGCTAAGTAAAGTCGTATGCAGCAATGGCCAATGAGGTACATCACTGCTGCTTCAGGGCAATTCGCCAATCCCAGATTGCAGATTTGCCTCATTACTTGCTTCTTTGTCTCTTATAATTATCTATTTGTACAGACAAAACTACTCAAGGTAGCAAACTCCATTATCTAAATTCTGTTTACAAAAAGTCACCCCCCTCTTCCCATTACTTATATATTTTCAAAATCTATTAAGACCTCACTAATATCCCAGTCATAATGGGAAACAGTTTGGTTTTAATAGCCTTCTAGAAAGCCAAGAGGATTGGAGCCCTCTAAAAGTCAGGAGGGAGGCTAATTAATATGGCAGGTGCTGTGACAAAGATCCCTCAATCCCTCAAAATGATAATGTTTAATAGACTTGGAGCATACTACCCTGTTGGATTTGGTGTAACTTTGCTTTGCTCAGTTTCTTTTCTATTCTTCATGTGGTTTTTTTTATAGGGCAGTTTTGTATTCAGTAAGCTTTTACGGTATGCTAGCTTCAGAGCATCTTCTTCACTGTCCTTCAGATATTCTTTTAATGTTCCTTTTTCTTTTTCAACTGTCTTCTGAATGTGCAACATTCCACACTTACCTATTTTCCTTGGTAAGCAAAGACTATCAACATTTCTGTGTGGATGAAAGGTGTGATTAATTGTCATTTATTTATTTATTTATTGTTTATTTGATTGTTCTTGCCATCCAGGGCTTCTTGTTTCAGTTGAGTCCAATCCACTATAGAGATAGCTGTATATCTAATGAATAGAATTGCCCAGGTATTAATCAGCTTGATGACATTTACACCACTGAGTTTAAACTTTTTAAAAATCTTCATTTTTCTGATGTATTCACTATAACCTTCTTCTTGATGTAAGAGTGAAGAATGAAATTGTCAACCAGAAGAATGGCCAGGTATTTGCAATAACCTCCTTCATCCAGACTTTTGAAGTTACTTCCATAGGGACTCTTGACTCCTTCAGTTTTCACCAATTTCCATAATAATTTGATACCAGATATTGTTTTTCTATATATATGCAGATCATCCAAATAAAGGAGATGTGATAGAAGATGTTTTTAATGTTTGATAGTCATGTCCTGCCTTGTTCAGTGTTGTTGAAAAGAGGAATCAGTGCAATGAAAAACAGTAATGATGATAATGAATCTCTTTGAAAGATTTCTACCTTGATGTTAACTTCTTCCAGTCTATCCCCATTGACCAGCAGTTATGTCTTCCATTGTGTCGTTAATCTTGGCACAAAGTTTCTGATGTTTGTAAGATTCCTATTATTTATAGGGACTTGATTATCCAGTCAAGTGGCAGTGTGTCAAATGTCTTTTTTTAATCAGTTCAAGATATATCCAAGTTAGTGTCCATTCTCTTACAGCATTGATGGCGAACCTTTTACAGACTGAGTGCCCAAACTGTAACCCAAAACCCACTTATGCATCGTCGAGTGCCGGGTGGGCGTGGCCCATTGGGTGGGCGTGGCCCATTGGGTGGGCGTGGCTGTGGTGGTAACGGCAGACTGGGTAGGACTAAAAAGTTCAATCAATCAATTCCAACTTTGCAAGATCTTTTTTTTTCTCCGCGAGAAGTTGAAATTGACTGATTGATTGAACCTTTTTTTTTTTTTTGCGCACGGTGGCGGAGGCCTAAAGCGAAAAGGTTTTATAAAACCCAGCTGAAGGCCTAGGACTGGGGCGACGGCGCGCGTGCCCACAGAGAGGGCTCTGAGTGCCGCCTCTGGCACCCGGGCCATAGGTTCGCCACCACTGTCTTACAGTTTTCCAATAATCTTGTCAATTTGGAGGTAATTTTCTGTTCCACTGCTGTTTGGTCAGTTTCCTTTCTGCTCAGACTGAAAAAGCTTGATTTCAACTAGATACTGTTAGACAATTCCCACACCAGTTAGCAATTTGAAAGTTGTTGATAAGTAGATAATTGGCCTGTAGTTGACTGGTGCTGTCCCTTCTGTTGGATCCTACTTTATCAGGTAGGTTAGGTTGGATGTTAACCAAAACTCAATTTTATCTACTCGTCATATGCTATTAATTTTTTTGGCAATGAATGGATGTACTAGATCAGTCAAATGTTTTAACTAAACCATGAAGTTAATCTTCATGTGGTGTTGATGAATTCTTGATCTTCCTTCTCCTTTTCTCTACCATTTCTGTTGTTGTTACAAATTCTTTCATTTCACTTCTTTTTTTATAATTGTCCTTCTCCTTTACACAATCTGCATTATTGTTGTATTTTTTTTTTTAGAATTGTCCCATAGCTATGCCCAGAATTTCAGTTTCTTATTGTTGGTTAGTCCATTACAATCACTCTGTTGATGGATTGGTAGAAATGTTTTTGATTTGTCTGAAATTTGAGATTCTAACTTTAGTGTGCAATTCAAACTGCTGATTTTCTTGGTTATGCCTTTTCTTTGCTACTTATTATTTCCAGTGATTCCTTAATGTTTCATGTCTTTAGATGATATTTCTTGATCACATATTCATTGGCCTTCTAGTTCTTTAGCTTCTTTTCTTTTATCTGTTCTAGCCTGCTCACATCTGACCTCAGCCTGTTGATCTAATTTTCCAACCTGATATTTCATTTTGGTGATGCATTATTTTTCTTGTGGGTTTTTTTTGTATCCAAGATCTTCAGTTATAACTTCAGCTGTGCTGTACATCAGTTTGTTCTTGTAGTGAGCTGGTGCTTATGTTTGACATTACAGTGTTGTCATGTTTTAATACTTGTGCTAGCTGTTTCTTTGGAACAAGCTTCAGTGCAGGCAATCCTGATAGTCAGTTATTCTTCATTTTGGTTCCTCTTAGAGGACTTCGTTGTTGTTTTTAATGAGGAGAAGGTAAGGAAGAGGGTGCCTGTAATAAGAATGATTCAGTAGCAATGCTAGTTTCCTAGCATATTGCCCCTGGCTTTTCTACTGTCTGAGTTACTTCTGCTAGGCTTTGAATTCTATTCCCTCCACAAATCTTTATAGTTACTCCAATTCTACTTCTGTGAATACTATGAATATTTTATTACACTATAAATCAACATTGATCTGCTCTGTTACTTATGATTCTGAATATTGTTCTTTCCAGAACTGGTAAATTCTTTTCAGATATATTTTTCTCATTGATCTTGGTTTTTAAATGATTTTTAAATTATTATTTCTTTATTTTCACTCTTTGCATATTTGTGACATATAGGCAAGTTTTTTTTCCAGTAGTCCTCAGCTGATGACTTCTGTTTCACAAAAGTCTGAATCTTGTAGCCCACTTGTCACCAAATGTCAGGAACTGCAACATCTTGCATGGTCCTTATTGATCTGGGTGATGACTGATCTGGTATAGTTTCCTTTAAGTTACTTTATTTTAAGTGAGATAGATACTCTTCATCTAGTCTCTCTGATGAGACCTGTCAAGTATGATTGGACTTCTGACAAAGCTTTCATCTTCCTCAGAACACAAAAGCCCACAATCACATCAAGGTATTGTTATTATTAATACCTAAAACATAGATTTTTAATCAATATCTCATGGCCAGGGACCTTTCATTTCAAGCCCAAGCAGTTTTTTGCATCTTGAGACATTTTAAAATATCTTTTAATCGATTTTTAAACTTACAAATATTTCAGTGATACAGTTATTTGTGTTAGAGACATTTAAAAGCAAAAGACAAAGAAAAATCAATTTTCTTTGTTCTAGAAAGTCTGCTATATTATACATGGAGTAATATTTTTTAAAAGGGTAAAAATTAAATCAGAATATTAAAAAGAGAGTAGATTTCTAATTTCTATAAATGTGCTATATCAGATTGTATATTAGCATTATTTCAATAGGTATAGTTTCATAGCTATTTTATTTATATTTTCTGGCATTAGTCCATTGGTTTAAATGCCTGTTCCATTATTTTCCCATTGTCTTCTATCTCACCTTGTTCATATGTAGGTAGGTAGGAAGGGTAAAAATGTAGATGGATGGACAGTTAGATAGTTGAGGGAAATAGACAGCCATATAAAGTTCTTTTTCTGGATAATTTTCAATTTATGACACAATTCTGCTGCTGTTGTAAATAATTTCTGAAAGGATGAATGACAATTAATTGGTTTGAATAAATATTTGCATTGTAAAGCAGTTGTGTACTGCATGTGTTTCCTCTATAACAATTTCTATTCTAAAGGACATAAAATACTTTGTAAAGTGAAATATCAGAGATAAGTGAGTCTCTCTTAAGCAAAAACTGAACTATGGTCCCCTGAGAGCTAAGCAGCATCTGCTTCTATACAAAGATAAATGACCATTTTTTCCCCCTTTCTTCTCCAAGAATCTATGTGAGGCCAGGAATAAATTCTGCATTAATTCAACATAAGGTGTGTCATTTGCTGAGTCATCAGCATCCACCAATCCAGCAGTTGTACCAGGTGTTACCTGGCACATTCACTGTGGATACAGTATTATCTTGACCTTGTTAAGAAAAAAAGTTTATTTGCTGAAAAGGAGAAAAAAAAATGAAATTCCCACCAGGATAACATTTCAAAAATATAGCCTCAACAACCTAATTCATTTTCGTTGTCCTATATAACAAGATGGGTTTAGATTCATGTCTGTTTTACATCTTTCTAAATTTATTTCTTATTGTTTTTTTCTGACTGGTGCTTGATGAGCTAGACCAGTGGTTCTCAACCTTTTTAATGCCGCAACCCCCAACCGGTCATAAGTCGAGGACTAAACCGGTCGTAAGTCAAGGACTAAACCGGTCGTAAGTCGAGGACTACCCAACCGGTTGTAAGTCGAGGACTTTCCCTGCCCAGGAGCACCGCACATGTGTGGTTCTGCCCCCTGCGCTGGCTGAGGCGTAGCTGGCAAGCGGCAGAGATGGAGCAGGCTGACCACCAGCTGGCCCCGCTCAAGGGAGGTAAGGCACCCGCCGGAAAAGGGGAAAAAAAATGGCGGACAGCCTTGGTTGGCGATCCCCATGAAATGGTCGATCGACCCCAAATGGGGTCGGGACCCATAGGTTGAGAACCGCTGAGGTAGACGTTTACACAACACAGCTACTGCAAAGAGAGACAATTTTTTTCTTCCTAATTAATTTCTTGAAAATTACACCCATTTTATTTTGGCTTATAGTCTTGCTTTTTTAGAGAAATGGATAAGAAAGAGAGGAATGCTTTACTACTCTTTATTTCCAACCTAAAGTATTAATTAGCCTTTGATAAAAGGACTGTGGTTAGATTAGAAAGTCAGTCACAGGATTGTAGTTAGATGACAAAATTAAAAAAAAAAAACAGTGACAAACCATTTCTGGATTATTGCCAAAAATATACAAATCATCTCTAATTTGTGACATACTTTATGTAGAGCTGCTCTTGAAGGTTGCCTGGAACCTTACTTCTCCAGAATGCAACAGCACAAGCAGTTCTGAGCATGACTTGATATAGTCATTGATTCCTCTGCTTTGTGAGCTGCACTAGTTGCCAAATGGTTTTGGCTGCAAGTGAAGGTGCCGGTTGGCACTTATATAACCTTATATGGATATTGGAATGACATGGAGCTTGGGTGAACAGGGGAATGATCTTCTCCTACTACATGACAAGAGCAAATTGTCTGCAAAACAAGATTATATTGCAGGATTTCAAATACATGCCTTCTCCATGACAAATCCTATGTAGTAGCATCCCACTGAAATCTCCATAGTTCCTGAAAGACTAGCTTTTTCAATCATCCCTGGGAAAGGTCAATATAAGTTAATCTGTACTAGTTTATTTCCCCCCCCC